>NW_028241359.1:0-29616 GCF_964263255.1 Lissotriton vulgaris | reverse complement strand
ACTAAATCTGCGATAGTCTAAGACTGCACTAAATAAGCAGATATCAGGGAACATGTAAGAAAACAAGTTACTTACCTGTAACTTTGGTTCCCCAGTATTGGTAACTTTCATAGATTCCCATGCTTTGTATCATTCCCAGTCGTCGGAATGGGAGTCTCGGTAATAAAAAAATACCATAGTAGTAGGAACAAAAGAGAAAGGAAGGCCTAGGCCTCATTCCCTTTTGTAGCATATCAGCCTCTTTTTGTAAAAGAGACCAAACTCTAGGCATCAGCCAATCAGAAGAGCCTCACCCCTGGAACCTTCCTGAAGGAACCTCAGAGCCTCAGATTTTCGTAGCCGTTGTGTGCTAGACACCCTACTTGCTGAAGGCTGAGCTTTCCCCGGGGAGGTGGGTGGGCGCATGGGAATCTATGAAAGTTACCAATACTGGGGAACCAAAGTTACAGGTAAGTAACTTGTTTACTTGCCCCAGTATTGGAACTTTCATAGATTCCCATGCTTTGTATCAGAATAGCAAGCAGTAAACACCACAAACACATTTTGCAAATCAGTACCTTATAACATTAGAAATAAAAGTACAAAATGTGTTACCCATGGAAGGTGGGATAGAAAGGAAAGCTCACCAATCACTTGAAGAGGTTTCTCAGGACAGCCTGGCCCACTGCCGCGTCATCCTGTTGCAATGACTCTAAGCAGTAATGCTTAGTGAACGTGTGCACGCTGCTCCAGGTAGCAGCCCTGCAAATGTCTTTGATACGTACCCCCGCAAAGAGGGCTGTTGAAGATGCCACTGATCTCGTTGAGTGAGCACGGATCCTGCCCACCAGAGGTTTTCCTGCTATCTTGTGGCAATGCAGAATAGCACTCGAAATCCATCTTGAGATCTCCTGTTTGGACAGAGGGAGACCTTTGCTTGGACCGCCAAAAGGCAATGAACAATTGCGAAGACTTTCTAAATTCTTTGGTACGGTCTATGTAGAATTTTAGACATCGTTGTAAATCCAGAGTGTGCAATGTCTTTTCCGCTGGAGTGACTGGGTTTGGAAAAAATGTCTTTAGAATCACTGGCTCATTTAAGTGAAAGTCTGTAGGAACTTTAGGAATGAATCTTGGGTTCGTCTGCAAGATGACCGTGTTCCTTTTGAACTGCAAAAACGGTTCTTGGATAGTAAGGCCCTGCAACTCCCCCGCTCGCCTTGCCGAGGTGAGGGCCAAGAGCAGAGCCAATTTCCATGACAAGTATTTCAGGTCTGAGCGGTGAATCGGCTCAAATGGTTCCTTCATCAGTTGAGCCAGGACCAAGTTCAAATGCCACGTTGGAGGAGGAGATCTCACTGGCGGATAGACCCTGAACAGGCCTTTGAGGAATTGCTTGACAATTCTTGAAGACCATAATGAAGGACCAGAGTCAGATCTTCTGAATCTTGAAATTGCCGCCAAATGGACTTTGATCGTAGAATGGGACATATTAGACTTAGCTAGCGAGAGTAGATAAGGCAGGAGTTGATGAGGTTTTGAAGTTAAAGGATCAACCTTTTCCTTTTTACACCAAATACAGAATCTTTTCCATTTCAGTCTGTATGTCTTGTTTGTTGAAGGTGCCCTTGCCTGGGAAAGGATGTCTTTGATCTCCTTGGAAAGAGGGACATTCATGAATTCTCGCTGGTCAGGAGCCATGCAGTCAGGTGTAACGACCTTGGGTCTGGATGCCAAACTTGCCCTCCAGACATTGTCAGGAGATCCGGAACTTCCTCCAGCCCCATTGGAGGAACTAGCAACAGCAGATGCAGCTCGGTGTACCAAAATTGTCTCGGCCATGCCGGGGCTATAAGGATAAGCTTGCATGGTTCCGTCTTCATTTTCCTGATGAGGCGTGGAATCAGGGGAATCGGTGGAAATGCGTAAAGAAACCTCCCCGTCCAGGCTATTGATAGGGCATTGCCCAATGAGCCCTGATGGTGGAACCTGCTGGCGTATGTTCTGCACTTCTTGTTGGTTGGCGTCGCAAAGAGGTCCACCTCTGGTGTGCCCCATGTCTGAAAGAGTAGATCTAGAACCTGCTGTTTTAGCTCCCACTCGTGGCTGACTGAGGTGAGCCTACTCAGTCTGTCGACGCCTTCGTTAAGCACTCCTGGTAAGTGCTCCGCCTTTAGTGAAATACCGTGAAGAATTGTCCATTCCAGTATCTGTTGAGCTTCTCGCGACAAGAGGAGTGACCTCGTTCCTCCTTCCTTGTTCACATAATGCATAGCCGTGGTGTTGTCCGTCCTGACTAGCACTTGTGAACCCTGGAGTCGCGGAAGAAAGGCTTGAAGAGCTAGCTTGATCGCTCTCAGCTCCAACAGGTTGATGTGCAGCTTTTGCTCGCGAAGAGACCAATGGCCGCTGCTATGCAGATCCTGCATCACTGCTCCCCATCCCTCCAATGACGCATACGTTGTTAGTATGTGAGGCGATGGAACGCTTGCGAAGGATAGACCTTGGCACAAATTGTCTTGATGTGACCACCAAATCACTGCCTCTTTCATCTCTCGAGTGACAACCACTGTCCTCGAACGATCCGTGTACTTGTTTCCACTGGAGATCCAGTTGTTCCTGCAGGGGACGCATCCGCAGTCTGCAGTGCGGAATTAGGGGAATACATGATGACATCACCCCTAGCAGCGACATGTAGCTGCGTACAGAAATACACTTTTTTCCTTGAAGGTCTCATGCCAATCGTAGTTTCTGTATCCTCTCTCGAGTTGAAAACGCCCTCGAGAGCTTTGAATCTAATACTGCTCCTAGGAACCGTGCTCTTCTTGAGGGCATCAGAGTGGATTTCTC
Source organism: Lissotriton vulgaris (assembly GCF_964263255.1). Taxonomy (NCBI): domain Eukaryota; kingdom Metazoa; phylum Chordata; class Amphibia; order Caudata; family Salamandridae; genus Lissotriton; species Lissotriton vulgaris. Next base: position 26,787 of record NW_028241359.1, on the reverse strand, counting down.
TCTGTTCAAAGTGAGACCCAGATTTTGGAACAGATTGGTGCAAGCCTGCACCGCGTCCTGCGCTAATGTTCTGGTTGGGGCCTTCAGTAACCAATCGTCCAGATAAGGGAAGACCTGGAAGTGGTTCTTTCGCAGAAAAGCTGCCACCGGTGCCAGCACCTTCGTAAAAATCCTTGGGGCAGAGCGAAGGCCGAACGGCAGAACTCTGAACTGAAAATGGCTCTTGGCTACTGTGAAGCGTAGGATCCTTCTGTGTGCTGGGTGAATCGGGACATGGAAGTACGCGTCCTCCAGATAGAGCGTGGCCATGAAATCCCCCGGGCTGACCATTTTTAATATGTCCTGTAGGGATACCATCCGGAAGGATAGGGAGATGAGATAGGCATTTAGCTACCTGAGGTCCAGGATGGGGCGCCATTTTTCCAGCGTCTTTCTCACCAGGAAGAACCTGGAATAGAAGCCTTGGCCCGGTTGGTTGGAGGGGACCAGCTCTATCACCCCTTTGCGGAGCATTTGTTGTACCTCGAGTCTTAGGAGACGCAGATGTTTCGATGGAATGGCTGCCGGGGGTCTGGGTGGAGGGACTTCCATAAATTCAAAAGTATCTCCCCATTTTATGATGTTGAGCACCCAACGGTCCGATGTAATTTGGGACCAGTCTGAAGGAATTTTGACACCCTGCCTCCAACTGATGATCTCTTGGAGGAGGGAACAATAGGCAGAGCCAGGAGGCCGCTATTGGCGTTTGGACGAGTCCCGTTCACGGGTAGCCTGCTTGCCTTGGTTGTAAGGCCTTGAGTAACCCGAAGATTGGCCCTGTCTTTGTTGGTATGACTGGCGGTTTGGTTGGTATCCAGAGCTGTTCGAAGAATAGCGTGGCTGCTGTTGGTATGAACCCCTATAACCACCTCCTCTGCCTCTCGCACCTCTGAAAGGAGTTTTGCGATACTGGAGGGTTCCCAGCGATCTAGCGGTTTGTCTTTTTTGATCTCTTGAAGAGTATCATCGATCAATTTACCGAAGAGGGCTTCGCCATCAAAGGGCAGATCAAGGACCTTGTTCTGAATTTCCGGTCTAAACCAAGTTGCCTTTAGCCACCCTTGGCGTCTTAACACTGCTGCTCCTGCCAAAGCCCGAAAGGACGTTGTGGCAATGTCCATGGCACAGTCTATTATTTCCATCGAGACCGCCTCACCCTCTTGTAAAGTTTTCTTTGCTTCCAGCACTGACTCCGGTGGAAGTTGTTCTAAGTATGGAGCTATATCGCACCATAACTGGCGATCATATCGTCCTAATATTGCCAAAGCTTTGGCGGCGCGAACCAGAAGGCTAGCTATCGATGAAAACCACTTGCCCGTGTTATCAAGCAGTCGTCCATCCTTGTCAGGAGGGGCCGTTAAGGGAGCAGAAGAGTTCCGTGACTTCCTCTGTGCTGCCTGTGAGATGACAGTCAGGTTTTGGATGGCCCGTAAGCGCTGCAGGTCCATCATCTGGTGCTTTATATACTTTTAATCCAGGCGCGGTAGCACAGGGACCACCATCGCTAGGTTTTTCATGGCTTTTAAACCTTCCTCCCACAAATGCTCCACAATTGGAATCAACCTTGTTGTTTTGCGGTGAGTTTCTTTAAAATCGTATAAGAAACAGTCCGTGGTTTGAGCAGGCATTACCAATTTAAATCTTCCAGCTGCACGTTCCATCAGCTGGTGAAAACTGCCGATGTCAGCAGGAGGAGAATCTCCTAAGTCTTGATGAGGCGAAGCTTGGTCTGGGATGATGTAGTCATTATATTCATCCCCGTCATGATCAGAGTCTTGATTATCATCGGATGACACATCATTATCATCATTATCCCCATCTGGATCATCGGCTGGCTCCGACGTAGCCTGAGGCACTGGCCGCTGAGGTTGAGGTGGCGTTTGTATCGGGTGCACCGGAGGGACTACAGATGATTGAGTTCTCACTGGTGTCGAAGGAGCAGACCTACGTGGTGCTGGTCTTTCTGCTTTCGACTTATAGTCCTGCAGCATCTTGTGAAGGTCATGCAGGAATGTTGTCGGAACTGAAACCATGTCTTGTGGCTCATAGCTCCTAGAGAGGGCCGTTTGAGAATATTCGCCTTTTCCTTGGTCATATGCCCCCTCTGAATCTGTGTCTTGACTCTTGAGAAGCTGAGATGGGCTATTGGCATATTCAAAAGCATCTTGTCCGTCTCCCTCAGAGTCTCCCTGGTCCAACAACATAGTCGGCGGTAAAGAGGTCACCCTTCTCGGGGATGTCATCTCCGGCGTGATTCTTGTCAAAGAAACACAGTCATCCGTAGCCAGGATCCTCGGTGGTTCCGTCGACGCTGGAAAAATCCTCGTCGACGATAAAGGAATCACAGATGTCGTCGTCGACTCCACCGTCGACGAGCCCGCCGACGATGTAGATATCGTTGTCGGCGATACACTAGTCGTCGACACAGTCGTCGTCGTCACTGCCGTCGTCGTCACTGCCGTCGACGATGTCGTCGGCACTCTCTCCGTCGACACTGCCGTCGACGACCCCTTCGACGGCGACAGAGCTTTCGTCGTCGACGGGACCAATTGGATTTTGGGCTTCATTTTCGTCGTCGACGGAGCCACCGTCGACGAAGTCTTCGTCGTAGAGGACTTGGAACTCCTCTCTGAAGAATGTGAGGAGGGTTTTTTGAAGGCTGGGTCTGTCTTCTCACCTTAGGAGGCGAAACCAGTTCTGCCTTCTCTCCCACTGTGGTGGGGGGAACTTCCTGAACCCCGGCCATCCGACTCTCTGGGGGTCTTCTTTGAAGCCTTTGAGGGGCGCCCAACAGAGGAAGATAGGGAACCTCTACCCCTTTTCACTGCCCTTTTTGAGGAAGCAAATGAAGACTATTCCTCCTCATCACTGGAAACTCCATGTTTCCTTTCCTTCTGCCTCTGCAGCCATGTAAGCAGTCTTCCAGCACGATCTCTCAAGGTCTTGGTAGAGAGAGTGCGGCAAATCTTGCAGTCCTCTGCCTTGTGATCTGGATAAAGGCAGTAGATGCAATCCTTGCGTTTGTCCTCCACAAACAGCCTTTTCTTCCCACAGGTGGAACAGGGCTTGAAAAGGGCTTTCTTTTTCTCAACCTCAGACATCTTGAAGAAAAAGAGTTTTCTGAAGTAATCTGAAGAAAATCCTGAAGAAATAACTGTAGAAATCTACTAGAAAGAGTTGAAAATAGAGCAGAGCTCAATGGAGACTCCCTAGCACAACGTGCGGTAGAAAATCTGAGGCTCTGAGGTTCCTTCAGGAAGGTTCCAGGGGTGAGGCTCTTCTGATTGGCTGATGCCTAGAGTTTGGTCTCTTTTACAAAAAGAGGCTGATATGCTACAAAAGGGAACGAGGCCTAGGCCTTCCTTTATCTTTTGTACCTACTACTATGGTATTTTTTATTACCGAGACTCCCATTCCGACGACGGGGAATGATACAAAGCATGGGAATCTATGAAAGTTCCAATACTGGGGCAACCGAAGATGCCCAAAAAACACCCCCACCAATAGATCACCTTGTCCACCAATTTCACAAACTGAGGTTATGTGCAAATGTAGAACAGACTGCTTATCATTTTGAATGGATATTTTCCTATCCTTCCCTCTTAAAATCTTGTTTTGCACAGATGTATGCCATATCTGGTTCTTATACATGCCAAATGCAACAGGTTTCCTTTGTCTGATTTAACATGTCTTGGTTTAGTAATGCAATCACTTACTTCACAGCAAGGATGAAATAATACTAGCAAAAGACAGTGCAAAACATGTTAATGTTTGAGGAGAAAAAAGGTGGCATGTCTAAGAACGTGGAATGGAGTATGAACACTCGTTTTTAATGGAAATTAACGATGGATTTGTTCACAGGAATTTAATTGGAGTGTTTAAACACCAAGACTATGGTCCAGCTGAAGGTGGAAACACAGCCTTCTTTACTTACACAAGAAGAATTCAATTAATCAGATATTTTTCGTTCTCCACTCAGAGGTTTTTGGGAAGAGTTTGTTGAATATATATAAGATTTTTGCCAACCTGTTTCCAGCTGAAATGACGAAGAGTAGACCCTGGTTTCTGGTGCCAATTTTAAAGTGCTTTATTGTGCATATTGTAGCCCAGCAAAATATGCCACGTTTTGCTTCCCACACGAAGCTTGAAAATATTATATATATATATATATATATATATACATATATATACACACATACACATACATATATATATATATATATATATATATATATTTCATTAACTAGGAAATAAGATAGAGTGATGTTACACCATAAGTAACCACTCATTGGTATTTAAATGTCATCCTTGTCATCCCTCCCAAATCGCACCTGAACTTGCCTGTTTTATCATGGCTCCCTGACGTCCTATGATTGCTTTCACAGCATCCTGTGGTACCTTCATCTCCACTTCAATATCGTCCTCTCCCACAAATGCTGGATAATCATCTGAAGGAAAACCACACAAGAGTAAAAATCCACATTTATTTATTTACATTTCTACAATCTCAGCCCAATCGAATCCATGCAAGTGCAAGCAAACAGGCCACAAGAGCAGCATCAAAGACAATGGAAAATGTGTCATACGTGATGATACCTCAGCACTCTAATCATGTATCATTCATGGGGGCAAGGGCTGCCATGTAAATATTGGTCTACAACATGACCTTTGTCATGGAATCCTGTATTAACCATAATTCTGATACATTATTTTTTTGAAAAAAGAACCACCAAGAGAACATCCAAATCTACTAGGTAATTAGCACAATTTAATATTGAGAGGGGGAATCTTTTGATCTTTGAATTTCCTTTCTATTCAAACAGAGTCCATTCCATCAAGTTTTTGATACAGTCTTGCACAGTTTTTACAAAGCGTGTTCTTCCATACATGTATTTTACAATGTGTGTTCTTCCATACATGTATCCAAAATTGAAAAGGTAACGGGCAGCCAACATGTGTTTCGATACTCAACAGTAACTTTCTCAAGGCTTTCTTAGTATGCGTGAGATCCGGTAGGATTTATTCCTGATCAAGAGTTGATAGTAGTCGGTATGGTCTGAATACGTGACGGAACAGAATGATTAGAAAATCAGCCGATTTCTGACATCTGTAGTAGTGGGATGTCATCGTTACCTTTAGTGGCACCACCCAATTTGAAATAGAAATTATCGCTCTAAACTAAATATTGATTCAGTAGGGAGTTCACAATCCCTCACAAAGATTTGGTAGTGAGACTGTGGAATGGAAAATGTGTAGGTGCATGTGGAAAACAATCACCAATATTTTTTGTACAGTCAACGAAACGTTTAATGTCCCATCGATGCAGTAGAGTTGTGTACAGCGCCTCACTTTTAAATATCACTGGAAAGGTTCAAACATACAACTGCTTAACTATAATTTCATCTCCCTTTCAATGCGATACTTTGCTAAAGACCTTCTGTAGGAAATCAGCCTTTTCTGCATGGCCATAACACATTTTTCACCTTTTGCTGGACCACATATTTTTGACGGTTTCAGACCTCTGTGCATTTTACCCCATCTAACAAGGCGTGCTTGTACTCCTGGTCGAATTGGCAAATTCCAAATAAGTGTATTTAACTTACACCTAAGACCCGAGTATATAGTACAAAGTGTACTTGGGGCCTAGAACTTAAAGGTCACTAGTGGACCTCAGCATCTATTGCGCCATCCACTACAGTGACAATGTAAAACATGGTTTCAGGCCTAAATGTGCATTACAACCTGTCAAAATAAACCCTTTTGACAGGTCAAAACATTTTAAATATTAGTAAGCCACCTTTATGTAGGCATGGTCACTCACTAAGCAGAACAGTTTTAAAAGTAGAACAAGTAAATATATAATTTTAACATGTTCTTACAGTGGCTAGCACCCAAAAGTTATTTTTCACTGTGGCAGGCTAGCTGTACTAGGCAAAAACCAGTACAAATTAAAAATCCTCATACTGTATTTTCGGAATTGGGCTGGCCAGAAAAATTAAATAAATAAAAAATAATTTAGTTGGTCAAAATCCTATTCAGTGGTGGAATTGAATTTAAGAGATATTCAGGAAAAAGTAACTTTTGATAAGTTACCTTTCCCTGATTGATGTCACAGAAGGGTACATTTGCATTTGCTTACCAATTTCCGCCACCCAGTAACTAGCATTTGAATAAAAGTGAAGCACAAGTTACTACTTGTGTAACGATATATCTGTAAGAGACATTAGTTAGTGATAGATTCCTTACCTTAGAATATCCCCAGGCGTCAGACTGGATCCGGAATTTTTTGCGTAGCAATACCCCTGCGCGTCGGTAGGCGTCGTCTGCGGCTCCGCGTCGTCGTCTGCATCGTTAACGCGTAATGACGTCGGAGTACTTAGACGCCGCCCATGCGCGCTGATGTCAGTTCGGATACACAGCTTTTAAGCGCCAGATACGCAGAGCCATGATAGAACAAACACTGGTGCCAAGAAACTAGGGCCCTGAAAGGGGATGACCTTAACCCTAGATATCGGTTCGCAGAACGGGGAGGATGGGTGGGTCGGTAAGGAATCTAACACTAACTAATGTCTCTTACAGATATATCGTTACACAAGTAGTAACTTGCGCATCTGAAAGAGACACGTTAGTGATAGATTCCTTACCTTAGAATAGATACCCCAGCAATACCAACCCCAGTCCCACTGGGGCATCACGAAGGGAACAGGAGGGAACATGTGTGTGATGCCCTTCAGAAATCTATTTACAATGGGGGACTTGAACAAGGAAGGCTGATCAGGTAGCCGTAAGAAGGCGGAAAGAGCAGAAAGGTACCCCTTAAGAGTGCCCAGAGCAGAGCCCTGCCGGGCAAGGGAAAGAAGGAAGAGTAGAACTTCAGAAAGGGGTGCAGCGAGAGGGTCCACAGCCTTTGCTGTGCACCATGCCACAAATCTGTTCCACCTGCAGGCGTATACAGACTTTGTGGAAGGACGCCTGTCTGCCAGAATGATCTCAGACTTTGGGAGGAAAGTCAAATGGCCTCAACTGCCGCCGCTCAATCTCCAAGCTTGTAGGTGGAGACTGGACAGGTTCGGGTGCAGGACCGTCCGCTGCTGCTGCGACAGAAGGTCCTCCCGAAGAGGCAGACGAATAAGGGGATAGACTGACATGCGGAGTAGCTCGGAATACCAGTATCTTCGTGCCCAGTCCGGAGCCACCAGGATAACCCAGGCCCGGTCGCGCCTGATCTTCAGCACTCTGGGCAGAAGTGGTATAGGCGTACAATAGACCGCACTCCACTCGCGACGAAAAGAGTCGCCGAGCGGGTGCCCCCTTGGAAATTCCAACACGTAGAACAGATGACATTGCGCATTCTCTTCTGTGGCGAATAGATCTAACCAAGGCTCTCCCCATTGCTGAAGAGGCCTTGCGCCACATCAGAGTTCAGACGCCATTCGTGATCCATCATGCACCGACGGCGGAGTTAGTCCGCCCTGCCATTCAGAGAGCCTGCCAGGTGTTGAACCACCAGGGTCACGCCCTGATGTTCCAGCCACTGCTAGAGGCGCAGAGCCTCCTGGCATAGGGTCCACGACCCCACCCCGCCCTGTTTGTTGCAGTACCACATGGCGGTGGTGTTGTCCGTGAAAACCTGCACTACACTCCCCCGGACAGAGGGGAGGAATGCCTTCAGTGCTAGACGAATCGCCCGCAGCTCCAAAAGGTTGATATGGAGCCGGGACTCCGCCGGAGACCAGAGGCCTCGGATCTCCGCCTCTCCTATGTGGCCCTATGTGGCCTCCCCAGCCACGTGCTCCGGGTGGGGTAGGGAGAGGGATCTGCCACTGACCCAGTCGCGGTCCGTGAGCCACCACTGCAGTTGTGTCGCAGTGCCCTCCGAGATCAAGACAGCGCTACTTTTTCAGAACCCTGCAAACTCCTGAGGCGGAAGCCGGGAGACCACTTGATTTTAAAAAGTGTATTTCTTGTGTCACCAATTGCTAAATATCTGTGTTTTAAATCGCACTCACCCGTCTGGCACCACCGGAACGGGCTCTAGAAACGCCTAAACAGCGATCTCTTCGCTGCAACAAACAAACAAAAAGCAAACAATTTTGCAGCCATTGACGGCGAGGAATCGAGGCCACGCCTACCCTTAGGCCACGCCCACCCGCCCACCGCAGTATAAAACGCTGCCGACAGCGCTACTTTTTCAGAACCCTGCAAACTCCTGAGGCGGAAGCCGGGAGACCACTTGATTTTAAAAAGTGTATTTCTTGTGTCACCAATTGCTAAATATCTGTGTTTTAAATCGCACTCACCCGTCTGGCACCACTGGAACGGGCTCTAGAAACGCCTAAACAGCGATCTCTTCGCTGCAACAAACAAACAAAAAGCAAACAATTTTGCCGCCATTGATGGCGAGGAATCGAGGCCACGCCTACCCTTAGGCCACGCCCACCCGTCCCTTTTCCACCCTTAAAAAGATGTGCAATTACCGGACGCGCAGCGGGCGCGCCGTCAGCGCGCCGAAGGCGCGCCAAAGGCAAGCCCGTCTGGGCCCGTCCGGGCCCAGCCGGCCCTAGGCCCAGCCACTCTGCCCTTTGCAGACAGGAACGACCGGACCTACACCCGTGAAGACTTATTAGCCTTAAACACCAAAAAACATCCCTCCTGCTCGCGCATCCTGAAGGGTGATACGCAATTCTCCGGATGTAACATCTGCGACCCCGCCGAACAAAACCCGGCACCCAAGGGCTTGCTCCTAGGCCTACTTAACTGCAGGTCGCTCGTGAAACACTCACACGAAGTGAACCTCTTAATTACAAACTATGCCCTAGATATCTTGTTTCTTACAGAAACCTGGCTCACCCCTAGCAGTGGCCCCGACACCGTCCTAGCACTCCCCCCCCCGGATACTTCATGTGCTCACTGAATAGACCTGAGGGCAGGGGAGGTGGACTAGCCATAATCCTTAAGGACGGCCTCACCTGTAGAATATCTGACGGCAACATCAAGGGATAGGAAAGCTGCCATTATACGATACAAATCTCCCCAGTCACCTCGCTGTCAGGAACACTGGTATATCGCCCGCCAGGCAATCTAGCAGACTTCCCGAACAAAATCACGGATCAGACCTCCATTAAATGTACATCTACCACCAACTACCTACTTTTGGGAGACTTTAATGTACACTTCTTGGACCCGACTGACAAACAGGCCAGTGAACTACTTCAAGACTTCACCTCAATGGGCCTTGACCTTAAAAACCCACAGGCCACTCATGAAAGAGGGCAACTGCTTGATCCCATTTTCTCCAATATTCCCGACCTGAAAATCCTTGACCATATCCCCCTTCCTTGGACGGACCACTTCTTGGTCCCCCTCGTATGGGACATCATCACTCCGCCCCCTCAACCCCCCAAAATCAGAACGTATACCAGACGATGGCAGAAACTGGAACCAGACGCTTGGGCAGCAAAACTCAGGGAAAACACCCCCAACCCCTCTCAAAACACCATAGCAGGGGACAAAGAATTTAACACCTGGATCACCCAATCGCTCGACGCCATTCTGCCTAAAACTCACTCTCTGAAACACACCAAGAGAGTGAACCCCTCACCCTGGTACACCCCGGAACTCAACCTCCTGCGCAAGGCGTGTAAAAAGAATGAACACCTTTGGAGGAAGGAAAAAACAGAAGGAAAAAAAAAGAAACGTTCCGTACCTCTGTAAAATCCTACAAAAAAGAGCTCCGCAATACTAAAATCTGCTTTTACGAGAACAGAATTAAAAACGCTGCCTGCTCGGCTCACGAAACCTACTCCGTTCTTAAAGAACTCCTCCACGCCCCCGATCCCCCACTCAAAGCTCTCGACCCCAAAGAAGCTGAAACCAAATGTAACAACTTAGCCACCTTCTTTGACGAGAAGATTCAAAAAATTCTCCTTGCTATACCCCCCCCCCCGAACTGGCCCACACGGATCAGGATCTCACCTTCACCACCACTAATCCTCCCCCGCCGTCGGCCAGCCTTCAACCCTCCCTGGACGCTTTTGGCCCTGTAACAACGGAAGAGGTAGGGGCAACCTTGGCCTCAATTAAAAGCGGTTCCCCCCTCGACCCTGCACCCCTCCGCTTCCTGAAAAAGGTCTCGAGCACCATTATCCCTCCCCTCACGGCTCTAATCAACTCCTCCCTTTCGGAGGGCATAGTCCCCCTAGCTGGAAAGCGGCAGCAGTTAAAGGCCTTTTAAAAAAACCCTCCCTGGACCCACAGGACCTCTCCAACTATAGGCCCATCTCCCTTCTCCCAGGAAATAGCAAGATCGTGGAGAAGCTGGTGAACAAGCAATTATCACTCTACCTAGAGAGCAACAACCTATTAGGTATCTCCCAGACAGGGTTTCGTCCAGGTCAGGGCACGGACATCGCCCTCCTGGCAGCAGTGGAGAAGGCCAGAAGCATTTTGGACACGGGAGGATCAGTGGCAGTGATCCTCCTGGACCTCAGTGCGGCCTTCGACACTGTAGACCACCTCACCCTAATCCACCGACTGGGAGAAGTTGGACTGAAAGGCATGGCCCTGAAGTGGCTAAAATCCTTCTTATCAGGACGTTCCTTTCAGGTACGGGAAAATGACAGCCACTCACCCTTCATCCCCCTCCGATGTGGAGTACCGCAGGGCTCTTCCTTGAGCCCTACGATATTCAATGTGTACATGGCCCCACTGGAAAAAAGGGTCAGCTCGTTCGGCGTGTCAGTTATTAACTACGCCGACGACACCCAGTTGGTCGTAACCCTTTCACACCCCCACCAAGCCCCCTCTGATCTTCACAGCTGCCTCTCCAAAGTCCACCGATGGATGAATCTGTCATCGCTGAAGTTGAACGGGTCTAAGACTGAGATACTCTTGATGGGCCACAAGGGGCCCTCCCTGCCACTTCACCTTTGGTCTAGCTGCCTAGGTGACCCTCCCACACCCAAGGACGAGGTCAAGAGCCTAGGTGTGTGGATCGAGAAGGACATGAGCTTTAGAACTCAGGCAAAAAGGACTGCAGGGACATGCTTTGGTCTTCTCAGAGCCTGCAGGAAGATTTTCCCCTTGCTCCCCGAAACGGCAAGGAGGCTCCTCATTCAGGGTCTAATTCTGGCAAGATTGGACTACTGTAACGCCATCTACCTGGGAGCTCCCGAAGCCACCCTTAACACTCTGCAGAAAGTCCAAAATGCCGCCGCCCGTCTACTTACGGGCACACCGGCAAGATCCTCTGCCAGACCGGCGCTTAAGTCTCTCCACTGGCTCCCAGTCAGAGAAAGGGTGGTCTTCAAGGCCCTCTGCTTGGCCCATAAAACCCTCAATAATAACGCCCCCCCCCTTCTCAAAGAACTTCTAATCCCCTACAAGGCGGAGAGATATCTCCGCTCAAGTGGAGAAAATCTGATCTCGGTTCCCAGAGTCAAAAAGGCCAAGACCGGTGGCCGTCGTTTCTCGGTCCACACGGCCAAACATTGGAACCACCTACCACGGAGACTTAGGATAGAACTGAACCACCTCCAGTTCAGGAAAACCTTAAAGACTCTCCTTTTCCCGCAAACATAATCCCATCAGACGGCAGAAACCCCTGGAGAAGCAGGTTAGCGCTGGGATGCTCTCTGAGTTACTACGCGCTTTATAAAACCATTAAATAAATAAATAATAAATAAATCGGACAGGTTGCCCTGATGCTGGGCCCACTGAAACTTCAGGTCCCACTGCAGAGCACGCATCCGCCACCTGGCGTGATGCACCAGAAGGATGCAGGAGGCCATCAGCCCCAGAAGCCGCAGCATCCTGACCGAGACTCGGGATAACGGCTGAAAGATGGGAATCAGAGCCTGTATATCCCAAACCCGCTGTTCGGGAGGGTAAACCCGAAACTGCGCCGAGTCGAGAACCGCTCCAATTAAGAGGAGCTTCTGAGAGGGACACAGGTGCGACTTCGGCACATTGATGGAGAACCCCAGCAAATGCAGGAGGTCGGCCGTAGTCTGGAGGTGGCTGACGACTGTCTGGGGCGAGCCCGCCTTCAACAACCAGTCGTCTAGGTAGGGGACGACTGTCACCCCTAACCTGCGCAGATGAGCTACGACCACCGCCATCACCTTCGTGAACACCCGTGGGGCGCTGGTAAGGCCGAAGGGGAGCACGGTAAACTGAAAGTGTTCTTGGCCTACCGTGAACTGCAGGTAACGCCGGTGGGCCGGCAGGAAGGGGATGTGGAAATAAGCGTCCTGTAAGTCCAGCGCTACCATCCAGTCTTCCGGGTCCAGGGCAGCTAAGATCTGAGCCAAAGTCAGCATCTTGAACTTCTCCTTCCGGAGGAAGCCGTTGACGTTCCGTAGGTCCAAGATAGGGCGTAGGCCTCCTTTGCCCTTCTTGAGTACCAGAAAGTAGTGGGAGTAACATCCACACCCTACTTCTTGCCCAGGAACGCGCTCGATGGACCCCTTGGCTAAGAGGGCCGTGACTTCCTCTTGCAGAAGTTGCAAGTGATCCCTGACACGCGGTGGCATTGCGGTGGCATGGAAGGAGGGGTCGCCTCGAAGGGGAGGGAGTAGCCCCTTCAGACGATCTGCAGCACCCACCTGTCCGATGTGATAGTGCACCAGTGGGAGAGGTGATGGCGAACCCTGCCTCCCACAGGCGTCACATGGGCCTGAAAACTCTGACTAGGAAGGTTGAGGCGGGTGCTGTGGAGGGAGGTGTGGACTGGCCTCGCCGTTGTCACCGACCGCCGCCACGGCGTTTTCCACGGCAGCCACTGCGCTGTTGAACATTTTGCGGCGCCTGGCTGGCAGCACGTGTGGGGGCGCCCCTTCCGTGGACACGAAAGGAGTGAAGGGTACCTGTTTGCTGGCGTGGGGCCGTGAGGCCCAAGGACTTGGCCGTAGCCCTGGAGTCCTTTAAACGTTCCAGCACATGGTCTGCCTTGTCGCCGAAGAGGTGACAGCCATCGAACGGCATGTCCAGAAGTGTGGCCTGAACATCGGCCGAGAAGTTGGCAGACCTCAACCAGGTGTGGCATCGGACCGCCACCGTCGTTGCCATTGCCCTGCCCAGTGAGACGGTTGTATCCAGCCCACACCGGATGGAATAACGTGCTGCATCTCGGCCCTCCGCAAGGGTTTGGGCGAGTATAGCCCGGACCTACTCTGGGTATTGTGGCAGCACCTCCGCAACAGTGTCCCACAGAGTGTGGGTGTAGCGGCCCAAGAGACGGGCGGTATTCACAGACCGCAGCCCTAAGCTAACAGACGAGAACACCTTCTTCCCGAACTGTTCGTATCTCTTGGATTCCCGGTCGGGCGGGGTTCAGAAATGCGGTCTGGGAGTTGGAGGTCTGGATGACCAGGCTCTCGGGGTTGGGATGGGTGGACAAAAAGCATGGGTCGCCCGGGGCAGGGCGGTAGAGTCTGGCAACGTTCCTATCCACAGGCGGGCCTGTGGCAGGCTTGGACCAAGCGCCCACAAGAACGTCACACAAGGCCTCATTGAACGGCAGCAGAGGCTCGTTGGAGCTGGACTGCGGTTTGAGGACCTCAGTGAGGTGGTTAGTCCTCACGGCCGCGACGGGGAGCTCAAGGTATAAGGCATTGGCTGCCTTCGTCAACACTACACTATATGTACACCCCTCCTCCGAAGCCACAGTCGGAGGGGAGGTAAATCCAGTGTCTGCCGATGTGTCAAGACCACTGGCCTCCCCAAGCTCATATGTCCAGTCCTGTTGAGACTGGCACTCCAGTGCCAGAGGGTCCTCAGACCCCTCCAAATCCTCCTCGTCACCAGTTACCTGCAAAACAGGATTAGTAGACAGGGCCTCCTCGTGGAAATAAAAATCTCCATAGGCTGTCGGAAGCAGCGCCAGAGTCGGACCGTAGGGAACATTGGGGTCGGCGTCCACAGCAGGCGCCGGGGGGAGACACCAGTGGGGCCGGCGCCGGGACCGAAGTCGGCGGCGGCGGAGCACCCGACCCGCTAGGGCCTGCAGACGGGACCGTTGGGCCCGAAGGCGCCACGGAACCCGACTGAGGAGGGAGGAACCTCATGGCCATGAGGTACCGCTGTATCTCCTCCGGCGTCGCGCCGTGCCCAGGGACCCGAAGGTGTGGGGCAGGCAGCGACGATTGCGACTGCAGCGGAGCCGCGTAGGCGGTGTCGCCCGAGCCCCCGGCCGCATCGTGAGAGCGTCGGGGTGGGTCGGAGGAACGGTGCGTCTCTGACCTCTCATGCCTCTTACCCGAGGACTTGGAGCCTGACGACCGGTGTCCACTCCCAGATCTGAGATGACTCAGACCTCGCGACCTGTCATTCGACCTCCCGTGGGACCGGGACCGGGACCTGGAATGGCGCGGGGCAGACTGCCGGAGCTCAAGCCGCTTGCGGGACCGCTCACGCCTAGCCTTAGACGTCAGGGCCCGGCAGTCGGAGCAGGTGCGGTCGTCGTGATCGAGGCCTAGGCACTTCAGGCACCGGCGATGGGGGACCGTGACAGTCGATCGCACTTCGAGCAGGGTTTGAACCCGGGCATACCTACCGGCACCGATAGAGTCGAAAAAAAAAGAATGATCAAAAAGATCAAAAGTTTAGTAAAAAAATGACTAGGGTAGAGCTTCTCTGGATCTGCGCTAGCTGGCGCGGAAAAAAGAAGAACTGACGTCAGCGCGCATGGGCGGCGTCTAAGTACTCCGACGACGTCATTCCGGCGCTAACGACGCCAACGACGGACGCGGAGCCGCAGACGACGCCTACCGACGCGCAGGGGTATTGCTACGCAAAAATTTCCGGATCCAGTCTGACGCCTGGGGATATTCGAAGATAAGGAATCTATCACTAATGTGTCTCTTTCAGATAAATGTGTGTAGTTCCTCCCAGAAGCAATAGGCTGTTCTGAATGGGCAGAGATGACCTCTGAAACCTGGCAGAATATACAGGGAGGGTCTGAGCATCTTTTTTGGCATTACTGTATCAAATACTGCTTGAATGTAACATTGTGACTTACCAAACCTCTGTCTCTGGATTTATTATGGGTACAAACTGGATTTTTGTATTAGATGTTGGAGGACTCTAGGATTACCATAGTATATTACACATACGCACACACGCACTCTTCAGTCTCCGGAGCCCAGTTTAGTCTGGCCGAAGTCTTTTGCCATATTGCCAATCCCCAAAGAGGATAGGGATGGTCCTAGGAACTTTTATCCAATTGGTAAACAAACTTACCGTTTAATAACGGTTCCCCAGCATTATCTTTTTTCATAGATGCATGCACTTTGAACCATTTCACGTGGTTGAGGTGGGAGTCCTCAAGGTGGTTTTTCAAAAGCAGTGCTAAAATATTCTGACACAAACAGTAAAATAACCACTCATTAAACAAACATTTACAATGCAATGGTTTCGCCTTTTGAAAAGTTTGAGCTATTGGCATTGTAAATGACAAAATTTGTATTTATGTGTTGGTTTTGAAAACAGATAAATAAGTGGCATTGTCATTTACAATGCAAATAGTTTAATCTCTGGCAAATGCCACACAGACCCACACACACAGACCCACAGAGCCAGCCCCAAGCACAGCCAGGGGGCAGGGGAGCAAGCACAGCCAGGGGGCAGGGGAGCAAGCACAGCCAGGGGGCAGGGGAGCAAGCACAGGGCTGCAAAGGGGTGGTGATGTATAAAAACACACGCAAGTTAACCCTTTGCATTAAAAGAGCAGATTAGTAAAATCACATTTAGATTTGGGGCTACATCGAGGCACAGGGCTGCAAAGGGGTGGCGCTGTATAAAAACACACACAAGTTACCCCTTTGCATTAAAAGGAGCAGATTAGTAAAATCACATTTTTGCACAAAAATTAGTTAGTCGAGGTTGCATTGTACCGGTGACATCAAGGCTCAGAGGGGGACCCTTCAGCATGTTTGCAGATTCTGTTCAGTGCAGCCTCAGGCAGGCCAGCAGTGATGTTAAAACCAAGAATATGAGTGCCTGGTAGGTAGTACTCCCCATTAGTGCTTATACTGCGGAGGTCACGTAAAAGCAAGGAGAGTGGACTTGCTTCCACTTGAATTATGCAATTAATGAATGTGCACACATCTTCAACCGGACCCAGCAGTTTGAAACACTGGACATCAAAGGCCAATGGGGGTTTAAAGGAGTGACGGGAGAGGGAACGGATTTGCGGACGGAGCAAGCATAGACAGGAGGGAGGAGGTGGGGGGAAAAGGTTTTAAAAACGCGCACATGCGCCATCATGCTCTTTTCCGATGTAAATTAATATTTAAATATAAATGAGAAGCACAATGTCTTTTAGCAGTCACAAAAGCATAAGGGGAAACATGATGGCGTTCAAAAGTAACAAAACCACGAAGTACCACCCCCGCTAAAAAAAGTGAAGCTTTTACAAACAGTAGCAGGAAAGAAAGAAAATAGTGTTTCCCAAATGAACAGATAAGCACGGGAGGGTAAGGGGGGGCACACAGACAGCGGTAGGGGGGACGGCACACAGACAGCGGTAGCAGGGGGACGGCACACAGACAGCGGTAGCGGGGGGACGGCACACAGACAGCGGTAGGGGAGGGGACGGCACACAGACAGCGGTAGGGGAGGGGACGGCACACAGACAGCGGTAGGGGAGGGGACGGCACACAGACAGCGGTAGGGGAGGGGACGGCACACAGACAGCGGTAGGGGAGGGGACGGCACACAGACAGCGGTAGGGGAGGGGACGGCACACAATCAGCGGTAGGGAGGGGACGGCACACAGACAGCGGTAGGGAGGGGACGGCACACAGACAGCGGTAGGGAGGGGACGGCACACAGACAGCGGTAGGGAGGGGACGGGCGCACAGACAGCGGGAGGGAGGGGACGGGCGCACAGACAGCGGGAGGGAGGGGACGGGCGCACAGACAGCGGGAGGGAGGGGACGGGCACACAGACAGCGGGAGGGAGGGGACGGGCACACAGACAGCGGGAGGGGGGGGACGGGCACACAGACAGCGGGAGGGGGACGGGCACACAGACAGCGGGAGGGGGACGGGCACACAGACAGCGGGAGGGGGACGGGCACACAGACAGCGGGAGGGGGACGGGCACACAGACAGCGGGAGGGGGACGGGCACACAGACAGCGGGAGGGGGACGGGCACACAGACAGCGGGAGGGGGACGGGCACACAGACAGCGGGAGGGGGACGGGCACACAGACAGCGGGAGGGGGACGGCACACAGACAGCGGGAGGGGGACGGCACACAGACAGCGGGAGGGGGGGACGGCACACAGACAGCGGGAGGGGGGGACGGCACACAGACAGCGGGAGGGGGGGACGGCACACAGACAGCGGGAGGGGGGGACGGCACACAGACAGCGGGAGGGGGGGGACGGCACACAGACAGCGGTAGGGGGGGACGGCACACAGACAGCGGTAGGGGGGGACGGGCACACAGACAGCGGTAGGGGGGGGACGGGCACACAGACAGCGGGAGGGGGGCCACCCCTGCAAAGCACACGTTGGTAGTGAAACCAACATGCCGATACGTAAACAAAAAAAAACCGCCCACCGCCGCATGACGCACGAAAATGGGCGGGAAACCTAAAAAGGACTGGCAAAGTCAGTGAGCCTCAGCAATACAAGAGCTATGGTCTTTTGGATGTGCCTGCCGACGGCGATTCATCTGCCGGTCTCCGCCTCTCGTTTGTGTTGGTGGCGGGCGGCAGTAGAGATCAGACGCAGCCGGGTGGCCGCGCCAAGGAGACTACATACGGTGGCGGAGTGTGGTGGAGAGAGCAGGGAAAAACACCACAAGAGAGCAGTGGGAACCGAGAGAGACTCAGTCTCGGCCGAGCTGGAGCTGGAGCTTCAAGGTTGCACAAGTAAGGTGGGGTTAATTGATGCAAGGGGGTCTGCAAATAGTGACTGTGATAGAGACTGCGGTGGGGATTTGACCAGGGAGCCTCAAGATTAACAAGGAGCAAGACTAGAACTTTAGGAAATGAACTACAAGACCCAGGGTGCACTTGGGGGGGGGGGGGGGGAAGTTCACAGGAAAGCACAGGAGCTTAAAAAAAAATCTGAATCAGTGATAGTCACTAAAAAACAACAAAAACAACAAAGAAACAAGAATAAACTCAAAAGTAAAAATTCAAAAGCCCCCGGTGACATTGTACCATCACTGCGTTCCTATTTTAGAGTTCTACCCCAAGTTTTGCAGATTACGCAGAACATGGCAGCAGTAGCTATGGATAGCAGTAAGCAAATGCAGAGCAAACCTGATTCTTTACCAACTGGGGCCGTAAGTACTGTACAATCGCATGAGGCTCCGGCTATTTTACTTACACCTTTGGCCTCTAAAACCTCTACACAGAAGGAGAAGGAGAATTACAGTGCAATATCCCAAGAGGGGGTGTCCCAGGAGGCATCAGCTGGAAGGGAGGCCGAACAAAACACCGCTCTAGATTTTGGTAAATCACTCGAGGCTATATTCTCTTCCATCGCAACAATGAGAGAAGAGATTAGACAGGAATTTGCAGTCTCTAAAATAAATCAAAACGAAATAAGAGCAACCTGTGAGGAACTAGGACACAAGGTCGATGGACTTTACTTAAGGACCGAGACTTTAGGAAGCTCTGTAGGTCTACTAACCAACAACTTGGAGTGCGCTAGATCAAAAATATGTAACCTCCAGAAAGAGGGAGAAAACATGAAAGAACGAATAGAAGTGTTGGAAAATTTCTCTAGACGCAATAACATTCGGCTTCTAAAGATTCCGGAAGGGAAAGAAAGTGGAGATCTCAAGGGATACATAATAAAACTAATGAAAGAAGCACTCAATCTGGAGGAAACGGCAGAGGAACTTGACAGGGATATCCAACGGATACATAGAGATCCGTTTCGCATGAACCCAGCACGGACTAAACCTAGGAAAGTTCTAATTAACTTCCTGACGTACACTCTTAAAGAGAAAATATTAAATTGAGCCCTGAAAGCTGGTACAATAATAGGTCCTGACTTTTCTTTTGAGATCCGCTCAGACCTCTCAAAAACCACGTTGGACAGACAGTGGGAATTGGGTCAGCGCATGGATAAATTCAGATCATACGGGGCTACGGTGCAGATGAGATTTCCTGCATTTCTTCGCATCATGTACAATAACAAGATGCATAATGTACGTACTACACAGGACGCAGATGAGCTCTTAGAATCCATTCGTGACCATGCCCAAACTCAAGATCAAGCTCACTCCCATAAGAATTAGGAAACTTAAACTTATATAAATTTATATAAACTTATATAAACAATTGAAAACGAGAGTGATCACATAGGGAACTGGTAATATAAAGAGGGAAAAAAAATAAAAAATACACACGCAAAATAAATATAGATATCACTGGAGAATAAGCACAGGAAAGGGGGGGCTCAAACTAAAAAGCAAGTTTCAAAAAAAAAAAAAAAAAAAAAGGGACAAAAGAAAAACAATATATATATATAAACAAAGGAAAAAAGCACATAACTCCCACCCACAATTATCTCCCAAAAAAAAAAAAAACAGGGGGGTCAAAAAAAAAAAAAAAGCTAGTTAGTTGAGGTCCTATCTCTTGTTTTACTTGTTCGCTCATAGACTAACATATTCTTGCAAGGTTAGGTAGCAGTAGTAGCTCATGGACGGGCTGTAGATGGGCGTAAATCTGGCTAAAGATCGAGCCAGAGTAAATAAGGGGGGGTTCCCCGGGGTAAGGGTAGGGGGGGGTGGTGGTAGAATGGGAAAAAATCTTTATCTGTGTTCCTATATCGTTCATTTAAATATCCAATCATCATCACAAGCTTTACAAAAACAGGCTTTTTTCATGCCAGATCTAAGAAAATTCCACATAAACAGCAAAAAACGAAGGGTGACTGGGGCAAAGGTAAAGAATGACAGGCACTAAATTTTTGTCCTGGAACGTAAATTGTCTGCGCGTGAGAGGAAGACGTGAGCGCATACTACAATACCTGAGAGACTCACGGGCGCAGGTCATAGGGTTGCAGGAAACACATCTTCTCAGAACAGAGGCAAATACTATATTAAAAAAACATAAGTGGATTGATAAATTTTGTTCCACAGACCATAATGCCAATATAAGAGGGGTAGTGTTCATTTTTAAAAAATCTGCAAAAGCAGAAATACTAGATTGTAGGGAAGACCAAACAGGGAGATGGCTAATAGTAAGAGTTTTGCTTGATGGTCAGATTAGAACTTTGGTAGGCTACTACGGTCCAAACTCGGACGACCCATCACACCTAGACGCAATAAGGACCCAATTAACAACAGTACAGGAGCCAATAATCTGGATGGGAGACTTTAATATCGTTCTTGATCCCAAACTAGATAAATCAACAAGATCTAAAAATATTAGCTCTATTAAATCTAGAGAAACACTTAAAGCAATAATGACACACATGGGTCTGGCAGATCTCTGGAGAGAAAAAGTGGGGAAAAAAGATGGGGGTGTCTTCTAGGAATAGCCGGTTTAAACACAAATCTAGAATAGACTACGCTTTCTTTAGCTATTGTCTAAAAGATACTCTTGAATCAATAGAATATTTACCATCACATCTATCAGACCATTCGGCACTAGAGTTTACTCTTAAGTCTGACACCACTCCCAAACATCCTTCATGGTCTTTTGACAGGACACTCCTGCTCGAGGAGGAAGAAGTTAGCTTCCTACTAAAGCAATCTATAACCTTTTTTGATGAAAATAGAAATTCAGCATCCCCAACAGTCGTCTGGGAGACATTTAAGGTGTTTCTAAGAGGGCAAATTACTAATAGAGCCTCATATAGGCGGAAGGCATATTCTGACAAGATCAACAAAATAGAAAAAGATATGAAAACTTCGGAATTAAAAATAGCCTTGCCGCCAGGAACAGCTGTAGAGCAAGAAAGACTGGCTGAATTGAAAGCGGAGTTAGAAAATACTCTGCAGCAGAGAATAAATAAGAGGTGGGAAGCGAGCAAATCCTCTCAATTTGAGTTTGGAGAAAGTGCAGGAAAAATTCTGGCATGGAAAATCAAATCTGATAAAGCCCTAAACTACATCAGGGAAATCAAGATAGGTGAGCCAGAGACAAGACCCACCAGTCCTGAGATAGGGAGAGCATTTCTGGAGTTTTCAGGATAGCTATAAAGAGGATCTGCCCAATGATCAAAATGCAAGGGATAGATGGTTAGATAACATTACACTACCTACTCTCTCAACAACTCAGAGCAAAACATTAGTCAGACATCACACAAGAGGAGGTGAAAAAATCTATTAGCCAAACTAAGAAAGGGAAATCAGCAGGCCCAGATGGTTTGCCGGGAGAAATTTATAGAGCCCTTGAGAACACCATTACACCTGTATTAACCGAACTCTTTAATGGCATTTTAATGGAAGAACAGCTAATGCTGAAATCTTGGGGTGAGGCCACAATTGTTCTCATCCCAAAACCAGGGAAATCCCCATTAGAGTGCGGGTCTTACAGACCAATATCGCTACTTAACAACGATTATAAAATCTTTACAACTATTATTGCCACAAGATGGGCTAGCGTTATTGGTACTGTAGTCCACCAGGATCAGAAAGGGTTTATAAAGGGACGACAATTCGCTGAGCTAACGCGGTAACTAATTGGGGCTATAGATATCGCTACTGCTTTCTCTCTGCCTTTGGCCACTTTGACTCTAGACGCAACTAAGCCGTTTGACAGAGTTAATTGGCTCTACCTAAATGATGTCTTAAAAAATGTAACTGTGGTGAAGTGTTCTGTAGAACTATCAGGCAGTTATATAGTGCACCATCAGCTAGGCTGCTGGTTAATGGGTCTCTGACGGAAGCATTTAGCATCACTCGAGGAACAAGGCAGGGCTGCCCGCTTTCCCCGCTCTTATTTGAAATGTACATTGAGCCTTTTGCCCAGGTGTTAAGGGAAGAGGCTAATATTCCATCTTTTTGTTTCGGAGAGTGGGAGAGACGGGTAGCATTATATGCAGACGACATCTTAGTGTTTACATCGGATCCAGTTAGGGCATTCCCAGTGGTCATACAACGGGCAGAAGAATTCGGACACGTCTCGGGCTATGACAAACTTGAGTAAGAGCGAAATTATGGCATGGAATCTACCCAATTTAGATCTTGGGATAAACATCTCATCCTCAATGCGGTATCTGGGAATCAAAATAACCCAAGATGTGGGCAATCTTGCACAAACTAACTTGGAAAGAATACACAGTGAAAGTAAAAGACTTATGAAATCTTGGACACATTTGCCTCTTTCTATAACAGGAAGGGTAAACTTAATCAAAATGTGCATTCTTCCAAAATTCACCTTTGTTTTTAACACTATCCCAATCGCTATGGACACAAGAAACATGGAAAAATGTCAGAGAAATTAACTCTTTCATATGGAGTTACAAGACCACAAGAATTGCATGGAAGAAGCTCAGAGGAAGGAGAAAAAGGGGGCCTTGCATTGCCAGACCTAATCTTTTATTCATGGGCCTTTCAGATGTCTTATTCTAGAATGCTTCTCAAAATGCCATCTAATCTGCCTAATACATCTATGTACGGTGCCATGTTAAGGGGGACAAATCTAGCAGCAGATGGCTTTATGTTTAAATTTGGAAGGCAGACATTTTTCAAAAACAAAATTGAAAATACTATACTCATGGGCCAAAAATTGGTTTAATATCAGAAAAAAATTGGGCTTATCGTATTACTCAAATTATTTCCCAATTTGGGACTCTCCCGGTTTACCCCCATGCCTGAAGAATAATCTGTCCAAAATAATAGAACAAGGAGGCATTATTAAATGGGGTCAATTATTCAAAGAAAAAAAACTGATAACCTGGGACGAGCTATATGATCAAGTAGGCCCTGGGCTTTCCAGATTTAAATATATTCAACTGGATAGCTGGGCAAGATCTGAAACCCGCATAGACAGTAATATCGGGAAGATTAGTGAAACGGAACAACAAATGGTAGAACAACCAACTGGAGGAAGAGAAGTAGCCATATGGTATTGGCTTTTGTTGGAGGAAAGCGAAGGGGAGTTTAAACTCCCGGATGAGCTATGGCGGGCAGAGACCAGAATTCTATGCGAGGAGAGGTGGATAGATTCCTTTGAAGTATTGCGTAAAATTGTAAAGCCTTCTTGGCTAGTACGAAATCATATTTTCTCGGTACACCGGGCATATTTAACACCAAGAAAACTGTCTAAATATCAACCGGATAATAAATGTAGTTTAGCAGATGCATGTGATATACATATGTTCTTAGAATGCCCAAGCATAGCAAAATTCTGGGAAGACGTGAGAAACACTTTAAATTCTATACTAAATACATCCCTTTCAATAACTCTACCACTCGTCATCTTCGGGACGGAAGACTACATCAGAGGCAATGAGAAGTTATTTCTGTTCTACGCAATTTTACTAGCGAGAAGACAGATCTGCATACAATGGGTAGAGAAGACACCTCCTCTACACTGTTCATGGCTCACATCCTTATATGAGACATCCAAAAGAGACCTTAAAAGATCTGTAAGTAAGAAAAAGTTGGCTTTCTGAGATTTCCTGACCAACTGGATATGTTCCGGGGTTTTATTTGTTGGTTTTTTTTCCTTCTTCTTCTTCTTCCCCGGGTCCGATGATTATGCCATCTACACTCCTTTGGACCAAGGGCCAGGACAGTTCCGAGTAAGGTCCGGCAGGTTGAAACAAACCTAGATGGAGTCAAAAGAACGCACCCCTAACTATTAAAGCCGGAATATCTCTCCCACCAATATAAGTCATCACGTCAGCAATGGCGTGCAAGGTGGTTGGCATTATCCGTCTAAAAGGGAAGGCAGATGAGGACCAAAAAAAAAAAAAAAAAAATACAAGAGCTATGGTCTTTGTCAATGCTAATGTCTCTTACCCATGTAGCCCAACAGCACACATTTTAAGCAAGGAAGCCGCAATTTATCCTCATTTTCTACTCTCACTTTGTAGAAATCAGGCAGAAAATAAGTATTCATTTGTCTTTATACCAAAGGCAAAGCGTTTTATATGAGCACTAGTTATATTACATAAGCTCAAATGCATGGTTTATAGGCATAGGAAGATTAAGTGATGTGTCTAGAATCACCAGATGTTAAGCCTATTCCGAGACTGTTCCGTGGTCAGAAGTTCGGACCGTGATGCCACACCCTGGATAGAGGGAGGGAAAGGTAGGTAGAAGTTCAAAAATCTAAAGCAATTTATGAGCAGCTGCTCACTGGATAAAACAAAGGAGCCATCGGCACTCTTCCCCCCCCCCACCCTCCCCACACTCTTCTCCCTGCCCCAGAGGAGATGCTTTGTGCCCGGCTGTGAACGCCGCCGAGTCTTAGGTCTTTATACACAACCTGAGGTGCTCTCGAGCTGGTGTCTGCTCAACATGCACATACTTATGTGGTACGTGTATGTGCATCGGAGTACATGGCTTCATTAATGCTCAGAGTTGACGCTGGAAAATTAAAAGGCGCAATATATGTGTGTTGCGGAGGGGAGTGATGTGGGTGATATGGGTCATACACTTAATGTGTACTTAACTGGTATCGATCGTATGTATTTATACACCTGCTAGGTGTATAGTAAATATATATGTATACATCTACCTTGGGCATAAGATAGGCGCAGAAACACGCAAACAAAACAAGAACAATGGCTGGCGGGAGGTGAGGGGGCTCAGTGTGGAGGATGGGGGTCAATTGTGAAACAGGGAGTGGGTAGGAATGGGTGGAGAAGAAAAGGACTAGGGCTGAGAGGAAAATACAACCACTCGTGGAGTGCTGGAGCACAAAAAAAAGTAGCCCCAAAAACGGAAGCCGTGTAAGGACACAAGTACTTGGTCCATCCTTGAGGGGATGGTCAAACATAAGAAGAGGATGTGACTCAGGCATAGCTTGACAAACATGAATTACTGAAAGAAGACTGACTCAGCAGCTAACCAATGTTAAGCTATGGGTGAGCTGTAAGTCCACTGTGTGTGCGCTGTCTAGCGAGACCTAAAAAATAAAACCCAAACCTCAGCCAATGAGGTGTGACCACACAGACTTCCCATTCTTTCCCAGGCCATCAAATTTCAGATTTTTATGGCACCATGTTAAAGCATATAAATATCTATGGTCTCCAAACAGGAAGGAGGAACACCTGCAGGTGAATTGGTGAAATAGAAATGCAGGACAACTGCAGTTACAGGTAAGTAGCTTGCTTCAACATTGGATGTTTCATAGATCCACTCACTTGAATTAAACTAGTAATCAGTATTGACTTACTGATAGTACTCAGCATCATCTTCAGCCAACACTCAGAATAAGACATCTGCAGCAATGAGGACACTTGTAAAGAGCATCTACAGGAGCTGGTTAGATCAGTGTTTATGAATTGTGATCCAGGGACACGTTGTGGTCTGTGGCTGCTTCGAAAATTAACATTAACAGGTTAATAAAATGCATGTAGGGGCATGACTATGAAGGCCATGACAACAACACCCCCCCCCCCCCACCCCCCAACCCCACTCGGTATCCTGGAAAAAGTGGGAACTGCAGTGAAGCTTTTTCCGACAGAGGCAGGGAGGAGCATAGGAGACCTTTAGCTCAGCTGCCGAACACACACCAAAGATGGCAGCTAGACATGGGCCAAGGCTGCTGTTGCAAGAAACATGGGACTCCAGAGTGGCAGGGCAGCACAGCTAAGCAAGTTAAGTGTATGCCTCTGTTGCAACCCCTCCTCTCTGGCTCTAAATCTAGAGGTGGCGAGGTCCTCCACCTGTTGCAGCTGAAAACCGCAGAAGTGCTGCATAGACGCAGTGTTACCGCGAGGGCTCTGCAACCCGGGGGGGCTTGTGCTTGGACTTATTTTGAATGTTGAAGGGGGTGTGGGTGCCCCTCACTCCCTCGATGGTGGGATTGGCTCAGAACGTGGGCAGACCAGTCTCATCAGCCGAAGACGGCAGTGTGCACTAGGCAGCCGGGGTTACCCTGCTGAGTGCCTTCGGGAGGGGAACAGGTGCCTGGGACAGCAGGCAAGGACTTGCTCATAAGGATGGGCGCCTCTTCCTGTCTGCTGTCTGGATAGGGGCCAGTGATCATGGACAGGACTGCTCCAGGTGGGTTTGCCACAGTTGTGACACCCCAGCACCCTCTTCTGCTGCCTGCAGGAGTTTATCCTTTCATTGCCTCACCCTTGGGGACAACAGCAGTTTGAGAACTTGGACCTGATGCTCGTATGACAACCATGGGCACCGAGTTCGCCTTGCTTCTGGGTTGATCATGGTGGGCCGCCTGCTTGGCAACCACCTTGTTGCCCTACACTGGTACGGAGCGGGCCCAGAACGGGGGGCCCAGAACGGGGAGCCCCTACCGACTGGTGGCTGCCTGCTACCTGCCTGGATTTGCAAAGGGCCATTTGTGTGCCACCCCCCCGGGAACCTAGCCATACGAAGATCAACCAGTATGCCAGGCGGAAGTCAGGAGCAGTTGGTGGCTCTCAAATGCTCCAGCAGTCCCTCGCACATTCAGACTTTGCTGCGATTCTTATGGTGAGCTGAAAAACGAGAGGCGGTTGAAACAAATGGTGGGCAAGGTGCAGGTGAATGTTGCGACCTCAGATCAACGCAGGTCAGGTGAACAAGGCAGAAACCAGAGTGTGATCGATTGAGGAGGAGGTGGCCATCCTCAACTTCAAGGTCTCCAAGT
>NW_028241358.1:0-53708 GCF_964263255.1 Lissotriton vulgaris | reverse complement strand
GCTTTAGCCCCCCCCCCCATCAGTTGATGCTAAGATCGGCTGGCTGGGCTGCAGCAGACGGAACATTAGGTCTCGGCTAAGCGCGCGAGAGCGCATTCTCGCCAGAGACCTTTTGTCGGCGTGTCTGCTTTCCAGGAGACAATCCTGGCCGCACGCATCTCCTTGGAGGCGATTTGAAACTGGCACACGCACAAGTACGAGCGCTCAATTGACTTTGTTGCAAGTTTCTTGCAATGCGCGTTTAGAGTAAACGTGTAACTTTCAGTTTCTGTGTCGCAGCGTGTTTCATGGCATGATCGAAAATGATGTACAAACAGAGAATAGAAGCACAGACAGTATGGTTAAACAATAAGAATTGATATTATTGTAGACATTGTTGGGCGTACACACATGCATTAAGGCTAGCTCATTAAACAGTTATTTTTCTTTTCTGTGACGCAGCGTGTTTTATGGCATGATCAAAAATGATGTACAAACAGAAAATAGAAGCGCAGACAGTATGGGTAAACAATAAGAATTGATATTATTGTAGACATTGTTGGGCGTACACACATGCATTAAGGCTAGCTCATTAAACAGTTATTTTTTTTCCCTTTTAGACTGCTAAGGAACAATTACATTTAAGGTCTTTGCTATTTATAAGTAGCTTTTGGTTTCTATTTAGAAGTAGTATTTACTTTTCATATACTCAAAACGCACGCACTTTTTTAAAATCGAAACTCTTCTTAGGGCAATGTTCACCTTTGCCTTCTTCATGGCATATCAAAGAAAGTAGCATCTCCCTGGTGTTTTCAGTTTCGTTCTTAGTGTGGCATTGTGACTCTGTCGTCTACATGCAGATGGACACACACTCATTTAGCAGGCTGCTATTAGGCTTTGCTTACTTTTGGCGAAGTGTTGTAAAAGCAGCGTGTGTTAAGATCAAGAGACATGTGCTGCCGATATTAAATGTCACAGAGCGGGCAAGAGCATGATGGTTGTGAATGTTATTATGTGGTTCTATATTTACAACGTGATGTTTTTAAAATTCAGCATGTTAGTTCATTATGCTTACGAATATATTTGATTACGGTGAAATGCTACACGTTTATGTGTTTTAATCTTTCTAGTTCACCTTCTTCAGTTTAACTTTTTGAGCTAGTGTGTCAGGCGTCTGCAAATAGAGGCAGAGAATACAGATA
The DNA here is from genome assembly GCF_964263255.1 of Lissotriton vulgaris. Taxonomy (NCBI): domain Eukaryota; kingdom Metazoa; phylum Chordata; class Amphibia; order Caudata; family Salamandridae; genus Lissotriton; species Lissotriton vulgaris. Next base: position 52,527 of record NW_028241358.1, on the reverse strand, counting down.
TCCATTGTCAGTGTACCAATTTTTAGCAAAAATAGCTTCATATATACACACGCGCAAGAAAAATGGAAGTACAAGCATGAAACAAAGGCGCAAGTAGGGAACGTGGCAAAAGCACATTACAGACGTAGAAGAAATGTACATATGCACACTCAAGAAGTATAGAAAGAAGCACCAAACAGGGGCATACACATATGCATAAGCAAAGAACAGAGGAACAGGCAGACATCACAAGAAGGAGCACAAACAAATTCAGGTGATTTATGGATGTCTTGCAGCATGCCAGGCAGGCCAGTCACATTTACGTACTTTATTTAAAGTACCTTGCTATTATGTAGAACGTGTCTTATTTTCCTACAAGCACAGTACATACACACATTTTCTTACAAGCACAGTACATACACATACGCAGTTCAGACATGTATAAAAAAAAGAAGATGTACAGGCAGAGATTAGAGGCACAAGCACAAAAGGCATGCACAAACAGAGAATAGGAGAGCTAGCAAAGAACAGACACGTACAACGTTGGCTATTTTCTTATTACAAAGTAGCAGGCAAAGCAAACGCAGGTAAGAGAGGTAACAATAGAGTACAAAAGCAGAAGCAAAGTACATACGCACATTTAGGGAGCACAGTCAGAAACACAAACAAAGGGCATATACACGTGTTTGGGCTAGCGTGTGAAGCACTGCAAATTGAAGCAGCAGAGAATAGAGATGGGCTTTAAAGTGTTACGTTCTTTACTTAAATGCAGAATCTAGAAGCACAAGTACAAAGACAAATGTGAAAGCAAGGGGAAAAATGTACATTAAGGAAGAGAGATACTAGCAGTGAAGACAGGGCTGAGCTCAGAATATCAGAGATACAAGCAGTGAACACAGGGCCAAGCTCAGAATATCAGAGATACAAGCAGCGAAGACAGGCCCAAGCAGAGAATATAGACACCTGCATTAAATAGCAGAACAAGTAAAAAAACAGAAATACAAGCATAGAATAGAAGCATAAGCAGGTGACAAAGGTACATCCAAGGAACAAAGAGTAAGCAAGGAGTACTACACAGCTGAGGTACAAGCAGCAAGAAAGAGAGATATAGGGATCACCTGTTGAAGCACATAACACATGTACAAGCAGTGAAGACAGGCACAAGTAGAGAACATACATACATGCATTAAATAGCGGTACAGTGAAAGCAAGGGGAAACAATGAGATTAAGGAAGAGAGATACAAGCAGTCAAGACAGGGCTAATCTCAGAATATCAGAGATACAAGCAGCGAAGACAGGCCCAAGCAGAGAATATAGACACATGCATTAAATAGCAGCACAAGTAAAAAACTGAAATACAAGCATAGAATAGAAGCATAAGCAGGTGACAAAAGTACATCCAAGGAACAGAGAGTAAGCAAGGAGTACTACACAGCTGAGGTACAAGCAGCAAGAAAGAGAGATATAGGGATCACCTGTTGAAGCACATAACACATGTTCAAGCAGTGAAGTCAGGCACAAATAGAGAACATACATACATGCATTAAATAGTGGCACAAGTAGAAAACAAAGACACAAGGATACAATAGAAGCATGGGCAGGAGACAAAGGTACATACAACGAACAGAGAGCACATAACGCATGTACAAACAGAAAACAGAAGAACAGAAAGTGTAGGTTAACGGTAAGCATTAATATTATCCTAGAATTTTTTTTGCGTACACACATGCATTACGATTACCTCATTAGAAGCACAATTTTCGTTTCTGTGACGAGGAGGACCCGGACCCGGGCCCTCCCGGCTTACCTTTACCTGTCTCCCCTTTTGTCACCCAGCATACAGAAGCCTGGAAACCTGTAACGGACTGGCAACAAACAGCACGGGAGCCGGAGGAGCCGTGTTTCTTTAACTGGGCGGAGCTGGAGCCTGAGACCACCCACCGCCAGGAGGTAAAGGTGCGCACAACCGGGAAAGAGGTGTGTTTTACACCCGGAGGGAGTGGAGAGTGGTGGCGTGAGCGAGGAGCAGAGTGGAGGAGAACCGAAGACGAGGAACCGAAGATCGAGGAGGAGGCGTGTGAGCAGTGGAGGACGGGAGACGACGGAAGCAAGGAACATCAGCTGGAGGGGGCGTGTGAGCAGTGGAGGACGGGAGACGACGGAAGCAAGGAACATCAGCTGGAGGAGGCGTGTGAGCAGAGGAGGACGGACGAGGACGCAAGTGGAGTACAGCACCGACCGGAGTCGAGTGAGCAGACGGGGAGACCGGGAGCGGACTGGAGAGCGGATCACCGGAGAGAGGAGGCGTCAGAGGAACAGTGGAGAACGGAGTCCAGGGACAACGGAGACAGCGGACCACCGACCTGGGTAACCGAGGAGAGCAAGACCTGTGACAGCCGCGACAAGCCGGGAGGCCACCGAGGAGGCGCATCGCCCAGCCACACTTCACATGAAGTGTGGCTCGAGCAGGTACGGTCAAGATTCACGGGGTGGGCGGGCGTAAGTGGGGTAAACCACCGTAAAACCGAGCAACAGACCCTTAGTGCACCAGTACCTTCCCCTCACCTCACCGGCACTTTGGGAAAGACGAGCACGTGTGGTCCCTCACTACCCTTCCCTGACAAACCCCCTACAACCACGATCTAATAGTGGTTTTCTTTCTTTCTGTTTCTTTTTGGGATCGAATCTGGGACGAGAGACAAGACGGCGGAGGCAAGGCCTACAACGCCCAGAAGGCACCGGGAAAGTCGGAGACTGGGAACAGCCAAACAAGCAAAAGAGGACATTGATAATCCTTTACCGTTCTATAGAGTACCAGTTCAAAAGAGGAGGCTTTATAAAATAATAAAACCATCTTTGCCTCGCAACCCCGTATCAGTGAGTTTATTGGACAACCCTCCCGAAAGCCCACAAGTGGTGGAGAATGCGGGCATAGAAGAAGCCATCCAGGATACAAAGATGGAAGCCATACTACAAGCCCTAGTTAAAGGACAAGAACAGTTAGGGTGGGCTGTGGAGCAACAGCTCGCCTCCGCTCAACTAGACCGGGACACTTTCCGCTCCACCGTAGTCTCCCAACTGGAAGGGTTACAACACACTACTGATCCCGGGAGCAACCCTGTGCGCGAAGCTAGACCGCCGCCTACACCGGCAGGCATCTCCCTACAAAAGTACACCCCTGGTGAGGACCCGGATGCCTTTCTTTTAAATTTTGAACGGGTGGCACTGGCATGCGGATGGCCAGTCGAGAAGTGGCCTTTCTTTTTGGCGCCTCTACGGACGGGGGAAGCCCAAGCCGCCTATCAGGTGGCCAACAGCAGTGGACAGACGCCATACAGACAAATCAAAGTTATCATATTGGACCATCTTGGTTTAGACGCGGAAGCATACCGCGTGCGCTTCAGAAAAGAACGGGGACAGGGGGGGGACAATCCAAAAACCCTCTTCTTCCGCCTAAAAGCAGCGGCGGACAAATGGCTGTCCCCCTCAACCAGTTCCAAAGAAGACATTATGGATAAAATATATCTGGAGCAATTCCTAGAGGCCCTACCATACGGGACACAACGCTGGTTGCGACAGCATTCCAACCTAACCACCCAGCAAGCTATGGAAATGGCTACCACGTTTGTCCGGGCCCAGCCCCGCCTACACTCCAGTGAACCGGAGAAGCCCCACAAGGTAATCCCTAGACCTGAACGCAGACTTAGAACACCTCCTGGATTGCCAAACCCCCGTTTTTCGGGCCCGGAGGCTCCTCCGTTCCGGGGACCGCAGTGTTTTGATTGTGGGGCCTGGGGCCACATCGCCCGCTTCTGCCCCCAGAAACGCAGTCAGGAGGAACCAATGGAAGTGGGATATATGCCAAAAGCCGTCCTGTACACCGCCGAACTGGGAGGCGCATATCACGTGAGTGTGACCGTTAATGGGACTGTAATCCAGGCTCTGCTGGATTCAGGGTGTAAGCAGTCAGTCATGCGGGATGTTTATGTCTTGCCTCCCCAGGTAATGCCCAACGACCAAGTATACATAAAATGTGTCCATGGGGATGTGAAGGGGTATCCGGTGGCCTACGTCCCCATAGAGTTAGAAGACAGGGATACTTTGATAGTGAAAGTGGGGGTGATGTGTTCTCTACCTGAACCTCTCATTCTGGGTACCGACAATCCGCATTTCCTGGAACTATTTGAAGGCCAGTTAAAAAAAAAGAAATCCCCGCGGGAGACCCCTATACCGGCCTTATTGTCCCCTGACCCATGGGAAAATGATAGAAGCTTCAAGTTCGCCCAAGCGAATGATTCCACTTTGTTGAATGCGTGGGAAAGGGCCCATGCAGAACAGGACATAACCCCCGTGAGGTACCCCAGATTCCTTATTAAAGATGACCTCTTGTATCGGCAAGCTAAAGCAGAAGACCCTATACAACTCTTGGTACCAACCTGTTTTCGCGAACAAATAATGTTCTATGCTCATACTCACCTCCTTGCAGGACACACCGGCAGTGAGAAGACGACGCAGAACGTACTCCATAACTTTTACTGGCCAGGTGTGTATCAAGACATAAAAAGCCACTGTCAGACGTGTGACGTTTGCCAGCGAAAAAACACACACCGACCAGCGGCAGTACCCCTACAACCCCTCCCCATCATAGGGACCCCATTTGAGAGGGTCGGGATGGACCTGATCGGGCCCCTTCCCAAAACACGAAAGGGACATCAATACGCTCTGGTAATCGTGGACTATGCCACACGGTTTCCCGAGGCATTTCCCCTGAAAGCTCCCACCTCCAAAAACATCGCCGAGAAATTTCTGGAGTTGTTCTCCAGGGTCGGATTCCCCAAGGAAGTCCTAACGGACCAGGGAACCCCATTCATGTCCCGAGTCATGAAGGAAGTCTGTCACCTCCTGGACCTCCACCAGATCCGTACCTCTGTGTACCACCCTCAGACAGACGGTCTGGTGGAGAGGTACAATGGTACCCTGAAAACCCTTTTGAAGAAGATGCTCACTGTTAACGGGAGCGAATGGGACCTCTTGTTGCCATTGGCGTTATACGTCATACGAGGCCAAACGCAGAGCAGCTTAGGCTGTTCATCTTTCGAGATGTTATATGGGCGACAACCCCGCAGTTTGCTGGAGATGACACGGGAAGTATGGGAGAACGAGAGTGACGGAGACACAAGATCCTTGCTGGAATACAGCCAGAATTTAAGGAATAAACTGGGGAAAATACGGGAGCTGGCCTTCACCCAGCTGGAGTCCAGTCAACAGAAACAGCAGGCTCACTACAACAGAGGAAAGAAGTGGCGACATCTAGCAGTAGACGACTGGGCATTGGTGTTGTTGCCCTCCATGTCCAAACGATTCCAGAATGAGTGGCAAGGCCCATTCCGAGTCATTGAGACGATTGGGAAGACCACGTACCGGCTCCAAATGAGTAGGAATAAAAACCAGGTTTTTCATATAAACCTCCTAAAAAAGTGGTTGGGGCCCATCCCGCTGGTATCTATGGTAACCGTCCCCGAAAAAAAGGATCCCAATACCACACTGGACGAATTAGTGATAAGCGAGGAGTTGTACGATAGAGAACGAGAAGAACTACACTCCACCCTACGTCCCTTCAAGAGGATCTTTTCGAACATCCCGGGGGCCACTACTCTGGCAGAACATCGGATAGAAACTCCGAAGGGCGTCACAGTAAAACAGAGGCCATACAGAATACCAGCCGCCAAGAGGAACGCAATAAGCAACGAAGTACAAGAGATGCTGAGCCTTGGAGTCATCCGACCTTCTCGCAGTGAATGGTCTTCTCCGATCGTAATGGTGCCCAAGCCGGATGGTAGTAGCAGGTTCTGCATGGATTTTAGGGCCTTGAATGCAGTGTCCTCGTTCGATGCCTACCCTATACCACGCATTGACGAACTAATTGAGAAACTGGGAAATGCCAAGTACATCAGTACCCTTGATTTAACGAAAGGGTACTGGCAGGTCCCTCTCCGAGAGGAAGATCGTAAAAAGACGGCCTTCGCCACTCCTGACGGACTCTATGAGTTTAATGTCCTTCCCTTTGGCCTCCACGGAGCACCAGCCACATTTCAGAGGCTTATGAATGAAGTACTAAGAAACCATCATGAATATAGCTCGGCCTACCTGGACGACATCATTATATTCAGTCCTTCTTGGGAGGAACACCTCCGACATCTACAAAACATACTACAGCAGCTAAAGGAAGCAGGGCTTCACGTCAACTCAAAGAAGTCCCGAGTGGGTTTTCGAAAAGTCAAGTATCTGGGGTACGTACTGGGGCACGGTGTCATCGAGCCCCAAATCGAGAAGGTCAGGGCGATTGCAGAAACCCCTTTTCCCTCCAGCCAAAAGGAAATGAGAGCCTTCCTCGGCCTCGTGGGCTACTATAGGCGATTCATCCCCTCCTTCTCAGATATAGCCGCCCCCTTAACAGACACATTGAAGAACCACACCAAAAGTCAGGTCCTACATAATCCGACAGTCGCCATGTGGAACGCCTTCCAAACCCTGAAGCGTGCCATCACGACTAGTCCTGTCCTTATCTCTCCGGATTTCAACAAGCCCTTTCTCCTGCACACAGACGCATCTGATTTTGGTATTGGGGCTGTGTTGTCACAAGAATCCGAAACCGGCACGGAGCGTCCCATACTATACATCAGTCGCAAGCTATTCCCTAGGGAAGTAAAGTATCCTACCATAGAGAAGGAGTGTTTAGCGATCAGGTGGGCAGTCGACAAACTGAGATATTACCTGGAGGGGCATTCATTCATCCTCTATACTGATCACGCCCCTCTTACCTGGATGAGTCGAAACATCTCGAACAACCCGCGAGTGCTGAGGTGGTTCCTGGCCCTGCAACCATTCCGGTTCCAGGTCCGTCACCGTAAGGGGAAGGACAACGCCAACGCGGACTTCCTATCACGGTATCCTCTCCCCGATCGGGAGAATCGTAGGGGGGAGGGATGTGACGAGGAGGACCCGGACCCGGGCCCTCCCGGCTTACCTTTACCTGTCTCCCCTTTTGTCACCCAGCATACAGAAGCCTGGAAACCTGTAACGGACTGGCAACAAACAGCACGGGAGCCGGAGGAGCCGTGTTTCTTTAACTGGGCGGAGCTGGAGCCTGAGACCACCCACCGCCAGGAGGTAAAGGTGCGCACAACCGGGAAAGAGGTGTGTTTTACACCCGGAGGGAGTGGAGAGTGGTGGCGTGAGCGAGGAGCAGAGTGGAGGAGAACCGAAGACGAGGAACCGAAGATCGAGGAGGAGGCGTGTGAGCAGTGGAGGACGGGAGACGACGGAAGCAAGGAACATCAGCTGGAGGGGGCGTGTGAGCAGTGGAGGACGGGAGACGACGGAAGCAAGGAACATCAGCTGGAGGAGGCGTGTGAGCAGAGGAGGACGGACGAGGACGCAAGTGGAGTACAGCACCGACCGGAGTCGAGTGAGCAGACGGGGAGACCGGGAGCGGACTGGAGAGCGGATCACCGGAGAGAGGAGGCGTCAGAGGAACAGTGGAGAACGGAGTCCAGGGACAACGGAGACAGCGGACCACCGACCTGGGTAACCGAGGAGAGCAAGACCTGTGACAGCCGCGACAAGCCGGGAGGCCACCGAGGAGGCGCATCGCCCAGCCACACTTCACATGAAGTGTGGCTCGAGCAGGTACGGTCAAGATTCACGGGGTGGGCGGGGCGTAAGTGGGGTAAACCACCGTAAAACCGAGCAACAGACCCTTAGTGCACCAGTACCTTCCCCTCACCTCACCGGCACTTTGGGAAAGACGAGCACGTGTGGTCCCTCACTACCCTTCCCTGACAAACCCCCTACAACCACGATCTAATAGTGGTTTTCTTTCTTTCTGTTTCTTTTTGGGATCGAATCTGGGACGAGAGACAAGACGGCGGAGGCAAGGCCTACAACGCCCAGAAGGCACCGGGAAAGTCGGAGACTGGGAACAGCCAAACAAGCAAAAGAGGACATTGATAATCCTTTACCGTTCTATAGAGTACCAGTTCAAAAGAGGAGGCTTTATAAAATAATAAAACCATCTTTGCCTCGCAACCCCGTATCAGTGAGTTTATTGGACAACCCTCCCGAAAGCCCACAGTTTCATACGCCAAATAACAATTTAATTTAATTTCTTTCTCATTTAGAAGTAGTGTTTCGTTTCCTTATACTGAAAACACATACATTGCGTTTAAGTAACAAAACTTTCCACAGGCCAAAGTTTACCTTTGCTCTCCTCATAAGCATATGAAAGCAAGTAGCATCTCCCTGGCGCTTTTAGTTTAGTTTTTACTGTGGCATTGTGACTCTCTCGCCTACATGCAGATAGACACGCTTTCATTTAGCAAGCTGCAATTAGGCTTTGCTTACTTTTAGCCAAGTGTTGTAAAAGCAGCGTGTGTTTAAATCAAGAGACGTCTTGCTGGTGGTATTATATGACACATAGCTGGCAAGAGTATGATGGTTGTGAATGTCATTTACGTTGTTCCATATTTACAACATAATGTTTTTTTGATTTAGCATGTTAGTTCATTATGTTGACTAGAATATTCTACTGATTGCAGTGAAATGCTACACATTTACAGAAGCAAAGTACATACGCACATTTAGGGAGCACAGTCAGAAACACAAACAAAGGGCATATACACGTGTTTGGGCTAGCGTGTGAAGCACTGCAAATTGAAGCAGCAGAGAATAGAGATGGGCTTTAAAGTGTTACGTTCTTTACTTAAATGCAGCATCTGGAAGCACAAGTACAAACACAAATGTGAAAGCAAGGGGAAAAAATTAGATTAAGGAAGAGAGATACAAGCAGAGAAGTAAAACACAGAAATACAAGCATATAATAGAAGCATAAGCAGGTGACAAATGTACATCCAAGGAACAGAGAGTAAGCAAGGAGTACTACACAGCTGAGGTACAAGCAGAAAGAAAGAGAGATATAGGGATCACCTGTTGAAGCACATAACACATGTACAAGCAGTGAAGACAGGCACAAGTAGAGAACATACATACATCCATTAAAATAGCGGCACAGTGAAAGCAAGGGGAAACAATTAGATTCAGGAAGAGAGATACAAGCAGTGAAGACAGGGCTAAGCTCAGAATATCAGAGATACAAGCAGTGAAGACAGGACCAAGCTCAGAATATCAGAGATACAAGCAGCGAAGACAGGCCCAAGCAGAGAATATAGACACATGCATTAAATAGCAGCACAAGTAAAAAACAGAAATACAAGCATAGAATAGAAGCATAAGCAGGTGACAAAGGTACATCCAAGGAACAGAGAGTAAGCAAGGAGTACTACACAGCTGAGGTACAAGCAGCAAGAAAGAGAGATATAGGGATCACCTGTTGAAGCACATAACACATGTTCAAGCAGTGAAGTCAGGCACAAATAGAGAACATACATACATGCATTAAATAGCGGCACAAGTAGAAAACAAAGACACAAGGATACAATAGAATAGAAAATATAACGACATACAGTGTAGTTAATCAACAAGTGTTAATATTATTGTACACATCTTTTTGCATGTATACATGCTATAAAGCCAGTTCATTAAACGCACAATTTTGCTTATGCTGCTAATAAATATTTAAATGTAGATTCTTTCTTATGTATAACTAATGTTTCGTTTTCTATACTGAAAACCCACACACTGCTTTTAGGAAACGAAACTGTTCTCTGGCCAAGGCTCACCTTTGCCCCCTTCATTGGCATTGAAAAGTAACACACACCCATTTATTACACTTAAAGATTTTCACACGGTGGCCATGCATTCCTAACCATCTGTCTTTTGAATTTTATTGCTTTTGGAGATACTTATCTGGTTGTACCCTTCTACTTAAGTCATATGGCTGGGATACCCGACACCCCCTCTCAACACAATCCCCAAGGATGGGAAGACGGAAACGGTTCTGAACTTTTGGAAGGCGGGAGGGAGTTACCCTCCCGGCCATATTTATTAAAAATATGAAACAAAATTAAAACATTAAAATAACAGTTTCATATCATGTACAATTTCATTTACACATTACGATGTTCATGGCTAACCTTAACACATCTCTAATACAAAGGTTCTCCTAGCCGATACTAAAACATCCTGTAAATGCATTTCTCAAAATTGAAATTGTACATCCTAACATTACGGGCCAACGGCAAGGTCGTAACCGGTGTCAGATCCCTAATACCAGAACTCCCCCCCCACTTGTGAGGGGCGGGCGCACAGAGGACTGTACCTCTGTGCCAACTTCCAATTTCCCTTGTCTTAACGGGGGCCCCGTATTTACTCTACGCCATCTTAGTGGTCGTCTGAGTACTCGTGTGAGGTGTCTAGAAGGTAGCGTAGACCCCCCTCCCACCCCACACTGCTTACCACATCTGCCGTCGCAGATGTCCTGGCCCCGGGAAATTCCCAGGAGGGGCCCGTAGCCCCTCCTCCCCAGGGAGGGGCCTTGACCGCCTTCCCTTTCGGCGTCCCCATCCTTAGAAGGCCCCGCCTCCCCGTTTGAGGGGCCAATGGCCGCCTCCCCCCGGGCGCTCCCATCCATAATGGGTGACGCCCCACCTCTAGGGATCTCCAATTACTGCTCACCGATCATGACCTTACCGCCCGACCAAAAATAAATACAACATTTTGAACTAAGAGAGAATACAACAGACAATTATACTGAGCAATTCAACGTATAATTTCTACTAAGCACTACATTTAACTCTGCTGTAATTACTTTGTCGAAACACATGCTGAAAGATCAACCACTTTATTACATATCAAAATTATCAACTTTATTCACAACAACCTGAAAAAGAAACAGTATCATGTCACTCGACTTTATTCAAAACAAATCGCTGTCATCAGGGGCTGGTGGGTGGGTCAAAATTGGCTCTTCGTTCCGTCTCGAGCTCACGTGCAACGGGGAGGTGCAGCTTCAGAGCACAGGAACAAGAGGATGCTTCCTTGGCTTGTTGCTCCTTTTATCCTTCTTCGGGCGGGCGTGGACCCTCCTCCAATCCGCCTACGGGGCGTGGCCATCGGTGTCGGTGTCGGGCGGGAAAAGGCGCGCCCTGGCTACGCCGCTTCGGGCATACCAGCCGAGACTCGCCTCCCACCCAAAATGGCTTCCCGGGGGGATCGGGGTACTCCACCATACGTTCGGGGGGACCGAGCGGTCGCCCCTTTCCATATGGTTGGGATACCCAACACCCCCTCTCAACACAATCCCCAAGGATGGGAAGACGGAAACGGTTCTGAACTTTTCGAAGGCGGGAGGGAGTTACCCTCCCGGCCGTATTTATTAAAAATATGAAACAAAATTAAAACATTAAAATAACAGTTTCATATCATGTACAATTTCATTTACACATTACGATGTTCATGGCTAACCTTAACACATCTCTAATACAAAGGTTCTCCTAGCAGATACTAAAACATCCTGTAAATGCATTTCTCAAAATTGAAATTGTACATCCTAACATTACGGGCCACCGGCAAGGTCGTAACCGGTGTCAGATCCCTAATACCAGAACTCCCCCCCCACTTGTGAGGGGCGGGCGCACAGAGGACTGTACCTCTGTGCCAACTTCCAATTTCCCTTGTCTTAACGGGGGCCCCATATTTACTCGACGCCATCTTAGTGGTCGTCCGAGGACTCATGTGAGGTGTCTAGAAGGTAGCGTAGACCCCCCTCCCACCCCACACTGCTTACCACATCTGCCGTCGCAGATGTCCTGGCCCCGGGAAATTCCCAGGAGGGGCCCGTAGCCCCTCGTCCCCACGGAGGGGCCTTGACCGCCTTCCCTTTCGGCGTCCCCATCCTTAGAAGGGGACCGCCTCCCCGTTTGAGGGGCCAATGGCCGCCTCCCCCCGGGCGCTCCCATCCATAATGGGTGACGCCCCACCTCTAGGGATCTCCAATTACTGCTCACCGATCATGACCTTACCGCCACAGGCCGGATAGTTGACCGGCTATCCGGACCCCCCACAAAACTCCTACTTAAAGGTCATGGCTGCACAAACTTATTAACCAGGCTACGAAGTCTCCTATGAGTAAAGCATTCCCCTCCCGGGACAAATGAACCCCATCCTCCAGGTACATATGGTCCCCCCTGATACATCCATGAGGAATAGAATGCAATGTACACGTACGGAACAACCTACCAAGTTTGTTATTCACTTTCTTTACCGACTGGTTTAAAGCTGACACAGACATAGCCCCCCGCCACACCTTCCGTGGAATCATGTGGGACCACGCAATCGTGCACCCCGGAACCCTTCTCGCCAACCAACTCACTGTGGATAGGATTAATTCGAGAAGTACTCGTCTACCCGTGGTCACCAAATCATTGCCCCCAAGATGCACTATGATTACAGATGGCGGTGACCTTGTCTGCCCTAACAGACCCTCCATGAAATTTTGAAACTGGTCAATACAGAGCCCGCCCCTTCCGTAGAAGGTCACCCTGTACCCGTATTCCCCAGCCATGTGAATCATATCACCTGCTTTGAATACGTCTGCGGCACGCCTCACGTATGAGTGGCCGACGACCCACACCACTCTTCTCTCAGCCGGTGATCTTTGACCGCTGGTCCCCAGGTGTCGGGTCAACTGCACAGTCCGCCCCGCAAAGCCTGCTCGCGAAACTGAAAAACAAACAGAAACAAGAAGCGTGAGTGCATGACATTAGCTTCACAACATGTGCAACCGCACGTACCTCTTATAACAATTCGAGGACCAACGCCCCAACTGTTTCACTTTATCCACACTCAAACCCCTGGCTGTAGCTTCTGTAGCAGCACCTATCCGGAATGAGTGGGTCCCAAAATCGCCCGGGTTCAATCCCGCTGCTGCGATTGCCATTGTCAACACCCGCTGAAACTGAAACCTGGTCAGTGGGGTGGCGTCGGTATGTCTCAGCAAGCTCCCCCCCCATGATGCCGCCCTCTGCGCTAAATACTCCTTCACTCATTTCACCGGGCACATGGGAGACCCTGGAATCCGCTGAACTACCACACTGTCCCCGATAGCTCCCTGATCGCTCTTGGATCTGGCAATTGAGACAACCATTGTCTCCCCCTTAATTTGAATGTGTTCTCGACACAGACCTCCCCCCGTATCCTGCTTGTTCCTCGCTACCAGTTCACTTACCCGCATAGCCCCATGGAATGCTAATGCAAAAGCGGCCCGGAACAGCACTGTCTCCGATTGAGATGAACATGTCGCAGGAAGTACGGACATTAATAGAGACAACCTCTCCAAACCTATCGGGTGCCTCTCATCTACTCTGCGACCCTCAAGGCATTGCCACCCACGCAGCGCCTTCTGTACCAGAAAGGACGATGTGGGGTCCTGGATGCCATGAGCCCGTGCCATGAAAGAAATGGCGGCCCGGTGCCTATTGGCCGTAGCCACTGATTTGCCTGCCTGATGTAAAGATACCAGAAATTTCAGGACATACTCTTCCTGCCCCCAGTGCTCCCCCCTAGCTGAACCCAGAAAGGACCAATAAGAACGGAACGCCCCTTCATATGCCTTCCTTGTCCTGGGTGCTAGACTCTCTCCCACGAGGTTTTGTAATCCGGGGCACCGAGAGACCAGAGAGCTTCGGGAAATGGTGCCGCCACCGAGTCCGCTGAGGGCAGAAAACCCCGGAAGGCCTGCATATGGGAACGAGAGAGCGCATCAGCTGCCTGGTTTAATACCCCTGGCACGTGTCTTGCCCTAAAGTGGACGTTTAGTCTCATACATAGCAGGACAATTTCCTTCAGTAATCTCAAAATCCATTTGCAGCGTGCTGCCTGACTATTGATACACTCAACCACGGTCATATTATCAGACCAGAACACCACAGAGCAATCACGAAAGCCCTCTGGCCAAGTTTCCAAGGCCACCAGAATGGGGAACAGCTCCAGAAACCAAATGTTACCAGTGAGTCCATTATCGTGCCACCAGTCAGGCCAGGTTCGTGCTGACCATTTATTGCCGAATATGGCACCAAAACCTACACTCCCCGCCGAGTCGGTCCACAACCCCAGTTCTTCCGAGGAAACTGGTGGATCGGTCCACACAACTCGACCATTGAAACCCGCCAGAAATGCCAGCCATATGAGCATATCCTGGCGAACCTCAGTTGACAGTCTTGTGCGGTGGTGCCCTTCCCTGAGACCCACCATGGCTTGTGCGATAGAACGTGAAAAGGGGCGAGCCATCGGTATTACTCTCAGGGCAAAATTGAGCTGACCCACAGCCTGTTGTAACTGATGGAGAGTTACTTTTCTTTCGCCGAGACAAGTTATTAGCGAGGCCCTGAATTTCATCACCTTCTCCTTGGGCAAGCGGATGCACCCCTCTACAGAATCGAGCTCAATTCCAAGAAACTCGAGTGTAGTAGATGGCCCTACCGTCTTACCGGGTGCCAGCGGCACACCAAACTCCTCCATCAGATTACAGAATTCCCTCAAGGCCTGTGCACATTCCGTGTCCCCGGCTGCCCCCAGAAACAGAAAATCATCAAGATAATGCATAACGTGCGTAAAGCCCGTGGCTCTCGTGAACGCCCATTGCAAAAAACTACTGAATTTCTCAAAATACGCACAAGAGATGGAGCAACCCATTGGCATACATTTATCCATGTAATAGCGTCCCTGAAACATAAAACCTAGGAGACGCTGATCATCTGGGTGTACCGGGAGCAATCGGAACGCTGACTCGATATCTGATTTAGTCATCAGCGCTCCGGGCTCCAGGCGATTCAAAATGGCGACGGCCTCATCAAAGGACGCGTACCGCACCGAACAAACTCCTGGGTCAATCGCATCGTTCACCGAAAGGCCCCTAGGAGCCGACAAATTATGTATCAACCTGAACTCCCCTGGGTCCTTTTTGGGGACCACTCCCAAAGGTGAACAAACAAAATTGCCAACTGGTGGTATGTCATATGGTCCAGCAACCCGACCTCGGGCCACCTCCTTCCCAATCTTTGCCTGTACCACCGCCGCATTCTGTTGAACCGATAGTTGGTTCTTACATTGTGCTTCCCCCCGAAAATCCCCCGCCGGGATGCGGAAACCATATGAGAAACCGTCTCGCAACACCCCGGCGGAGATATGATCAGGGTATTCGTTCAGCCAAGGGATCAGTGCCATGATATCAACTGGGATAGGCAACGACGCCCCTCGGCCTACTTTAGACCTGTTTGGCGCCTCCTCTACCTCCCATATCATCAGTCTTGGCTCTGCACATACTCTCGGGGTGCGAGGACTGTCCGCACCCTGCACACTCATGCCTGAACCTGCAGGAACCTTGTGGCCTGGAACACTTGCCTCTGTTAAAGCTCCAACAGACCCCTTTTTACCCGAGTTACCATTATTCTTTGTGTTCTGATCACTGCTTGTACCCGCCCGAAAGGGCGCCCCCAAAGAATGGCGGGAAGGCTCAACCCCGTTTCCGCCTAAAGATGGCGACTTCGCCGTGCTCGACCTCTCAATTTTTTGCCAGGAAATGGAGTCGAAACAATCCCACGTCAGGGATGAGTCGTGCTCCTTGGATTTACGAAATATGCTATCATAACAACACCATTGATTGCCCCCGTATGTTTCAAAAAATTCCATGATACGTGTCTGATAAACGGCTAATTCCACCAATAATTCAGGCCTATGTTCCCCCATTATTGCAGTGAACATCCCAAAAGCTCTGGCCCAATTGGCGATCGTTTCATCTACTCTGAAACCCGCCATCTTTGCGCGCCATACACTAGGGTGCAAAAACTCTTTTTGGTTTTTTACATGCTCAATTTCATAGTGATCGGTCAACAAGGAAAACATGTTCACATATTTATCCGCCCAAATCCTCTCTTTCACATCAATTGGGATATGTTGAACGACTTTTTCCCTCCTTGAGGGTACCGATCCCTCCCCCGCCATTGGCAATGGCTGCCTACCTGAACCGGTAGCTGTGACCGTTGTCGCTGCAGAACCAACGCCCGATACTGGTTGTTCCACGGGAGCCTGCGGGGAAACAAGAGGACAGGGTGCCTTCGCAGCATCTTTCGATTGCCGCAACTGCTTCATTATCGACCTGGCTTCCTCAGCCGTGGCCCCCTCATTCTCTCTGCCCAACCATGCCGCCAACTGGGCAGCCAGCTCAGGAGGCATATCTTCCTCGTTTACAGGGGTGACCACCACAGGGATCGGTTGTCCCGCGTTCGGGATCGGAACTGGGGCCTCGATCGGGGTGACCGGGTTTGCCGGAGGTGCTTCGGGAACCGGGGCCTCCCCACCCGATACCCCCTTCTTGGCCCTTCTACCTCTCCCGTTAGGGACTACTCCCGGCAATGCTGGTCCGATGATTTTCTTTGGTCCACCCGCACCATTCATTGCCGCCATCTGCTTCTTCATGTCCGCCATGTCCTTTATCAGCATACGAAGCATCTGGTCGGTTCCGACCCTCTTTCCGACTTTCTTGCCAGGCATCGTTAACGGATACTCCTCAAGGTCCTAGGTCAGGAAGCTTCGAACTCGCTGAAAGAAGAAACACAAGATTAAAATACTCAAAATTGGCTCTTCATTCCGTCTCGAGCTCACGTGCAACGGGGAGGCCCAGCTTCAGAGCACAGGAACAAGAGGATGCTTCCTTGGCTTGTTGCTCCTTTTATCCTTCTTCGGGCGGGCGTGGACCCTCCTCCAATCCGCCTACGGGGCGTGGCCATCGGTGTCGGTGTCTAGGACAGCCCCCTCTTGGGCGGGAAAAGGCGCGCCCCGGCTACGCCGCTTCGGGCATACAAGCCGAGACTCGCCTCCCGCCCAAAATGGCTTCCCGGGGGGATCGGGGTACTCCACCATACGTTCGGGGGGACCGAGCGGTCGCCCCTTTCCAAATGCTTTACCCACATTGCAGCTGAGCTACACGTCGCACAAGTTTCAATTTGTGTTTCTACTGTTGCTTGCATTTGGTAAGTTTTTAAAACGGAATTTTTTTTTGTTTAAAATGTTGTAATAATTGTTACACGGGATAAGCTCTTAACTGCGTGTTATTTAAAATATGTATTAAATGAAATACGTTGCTTTAAGTACGTACGTTTGTTTTGCTTTCCCTACGCTGCTTAGTAATGCTATCTTTTTTAATGTCTTAACTGCACGTTATTTGAATTATGTATAAAATAAAGCACGTTGCTTTTAATGTACTTAATTTAGCTTTCTCTAGGCTGCTTTGTAATGCTGTCTTACAATGCACGTACACCTTTTTTCTCATCTTTGCTTATAAAATATTTCAAATGGTGTTAGACGATCAAAAATATAACTCGTAATTTAATTTATAATTACTTATTATATATTAAAGCATCTCATTAATTATGTTTATTTATTTTTAGGATTCTATACTTTTGTGCATTGCCGTTCTGCTGTGCACTACACAATTTCCTTTGTCGAGAAAACGTAAGTCCATTTTGATATTTTAATTACGCACCTCTTGAAATAATGACTAGATATTTTGCCTATTATGCGTACATGCAAAACATTCGATTACAAAACATATTGTGTAGGTGTAATAGGGCAAAAAGTGTTTAAACGAAACACAAGCATGCATTTAAAGTGAGTATATTGTTCATTCTACAAAAACTGTTTTATAGACTGCTTTCAGACAAGCAGGCGCTTGCACAGTTGCAAGTATCCATTAATACGTGCTGCTCACACGGTACAGATGCTTTGAGACAAGCAAGAGCTTGCACAGTTGCAAGTATTAATTAATACGTGTTGCTCGCATGTTACAGAATTTGTAAGACAATATGCTAAGTATTTTACAGAAAAGAAGCTTATCTACTGTCACGTGCACTCATGAGTATAGGTCACATGCATAGCACATAAAAATGCGCACAAAGCTACAAATATCAATGAGGACATATTGTACAAGCCACACACCTTTATGCCATACCAGATTAAAAGTTGCAGAAAGCTGCAAATATTGATTAATACATCTTATACTGCAAAAACTCCTTTATAGAGTGCTTTGAGGCAATCAGGCACTTGCACACTTGCAAGTATTAATTAATATGTGTTGCTCACATGTTATAGCATGTGTAAGACAATCTGCTAAGTGTTTTACACAAAAAAAGCATACTACAATTGCGCGCATCCATAAGTATATGTCACATATATGTCACATAAAAATGCACACAAAACTAGAAATATTATTGAGCTCATATTGTATAAGCCACACACCTTTATGCCATACTAGATTAAAACTTGCAGAAAGCTGCAAATATTGATTAACACATCTTACACAAGCCAGGCATTTTCATGTACTGCTACATGATAAGGCACGCAAAACCTAGAGTATTATTTAATACATTTTATGTAGGTCACGTATCTTGATGCTATACATCATTTCAATTTAGGGCTTTAATCAATAGATTGCGCTCACAACCATAGGCATTGATTAATATGTGTCTCATACATGCAACAAAACGAGATACTACATAAGAACGCACGCAAAGTAAATCAAATTGACTAATTCATTTAGTACATGCCACATAACTTAATTTTATACAGAAAGGTGCTTTATGCAAAACGAGCGTGAGCAAAACACACACGCATGCTCCATATACACAGGCTTTCATGTGTGCAGATTTTAACAATACTTTTAACTATGTTGTAAAAGCAGCGTGTATTTAAGATCAAGAGGTGTTCTGCTGTCTGTATTTATTGTGAACTAATAAACAAGGGCATTTTTGTTATGCATTGCATTTACGTACTTTCGTATTTACAATGTAGCGTTTTTTTGTAGATTACATGGCATTTACGTACTTTCGTATTTACAACATAGTGTTTTTTTAGATTATAATACTAGCTCATTATGTTAGCTAACATAGTTTATATGCACATACTTTAAAAAATGCATTTTTGTAACAAGGAATCAAAGTGTTACTTAAGGAATGTCACATTTTTTTTCATAGTCACCATCTTTAGCGAATATTGTATTGGTACTGCATGCCAAGCTGGCAAGTTACGTTCAGTCGTTTGTTAAGGAGCTTTACTATGTTCACCTTAGCCTACTTTTCAGGTGGAGTGTCGAGCGAAAGTTACAAACATGCTCAATATAGACTTGCTTTCATATGTGCAGATTTTTTGTGCTTTGGTATTTACAACGTAGCATTTTTTAGTTTACAAAGTAGTCCATTATATTAGAAATGCTGCACATAGACATGCTTAGTATGTACATAATTATTAGAATGCTTTAATATGTTGCTTATTTTCTTACTTGGAGTGTTTAGCTATTATTTTGTTATTTGACGTGTTTAGCTATTATTGTCTTTTTTACTGCATGGCAAGCGGACAATTCAAAATTACGTTCTTCCTTAACGCACTTCATTATTCATGACGTAACTTACTATTCAAGTACAGCTTAGTAAGCGAAATTTTGCAGTAAAATGCGACACTTTGCGTAATTCTCAATTTGCAGCTTAGCTTTTTGAGTTTACGTTTTCAAGCCAGCATATGTAGCGATAGCCAAAAAAAGAAGAAACAGACACTAATTTGGGTAGCATAACAAGCGATCGTTAATACAGGCACACAACACACACACACACAACAGAGACACGTCAAAAGAAAAAAATGTTAAACGTAGCTCTGAAAATCTAAAAATACACTTCGATATTATGCTTTTTACTTACCACTACACAACATACGTAATAAGCACATACATACAAAGAAACTAGCACTAATATTTAAAAACAAACTTATTCGATCAAAACACACCTACATCGCCGTTTCCTTCTCAAACTGCGCAGTAACTAAAGCAAATATTTGCCACACGCTCATTGGTACGCAAGTTAACGAAATGTTACAATTTCATTGGCTATTGAAAACATTTATTAAAAAGTATATGCCTCACACAAGAAAATTACGGCGAACTTATAAAATATTTAATTTTAGTTACAAAGCATACTAGGTGCTATTTTCTTTGTGTTAGAAAACAAAAAGCGTTTTGCAGACTACGTTTAATGTAAACCGAACAACAATTGCATTATTATTGTGAATAACAGTTAAGTGCTTTCTTATTTAGAACGTTGCGTTTTTTTAGAACAAAATGCCAATGCTAAGCAGGCAAGTCACATTTACGTATTTTATTTATGGGCTTTAATATTTAGAACATAGCCTACTTTTGAAGTACAGCGTGTCAAGCGTAATTTACAAAAATGCTCCCTATTCACTTTCTTTACGGTGTCTACATTTTGAAAATAGATCTGACTATGTGTAAAAGCAGCGTGCATTTAAGATCAAGAAGCGTTTTGCTGGTTATATTAAATGTAAACAAATAAGCAGGAGTATTATTGTTCGAAATGGCATTTACGTGCTTTTGTACTGACAATGAAGCGTTTTTTTCCTTAAAAATGACAGCATATTAAGGTGGCCAAAATGATCTATACGCATGGCATTTACATACTTTTATATTTACAACGTCGCGTTCTTTTTAAATCATATACTAGCCCATTATGTTAGCGAAAATAGTTTACATACACGTACTTTAAAATCTGCATTTTTGTAAGAATAATTCAATGCATTACTTAAAGAATGCTCAATTTATTGTCATTGTCAACATCTCTAGAGATTATTGTATTGCTTACTGCATGCTGAGCGAGCAAGTTACGTTCTGTTCTTTGTTAAGGAGCTTCATTATGTTAACTTTAGCCTACTTTTCAAGTGCAGGTTGTCCAGCGAAAGTTACAGGCATACTCTACATAAATGTACTTTCATGTGTACAGATTTTTACAATACTACTAGCTATAATGTAAAAGCTGCGTATAATTAAAATCAAAACCGTTTCCATAACTATATTGAATGAAAACTAAAGAGCAAGGGCATTACTCTTGTAAATAGTATTAAGGTGCTTTCGTATGCACAACGTAGCATTTTTTTTAGTTCAAAATGGCGCCCATTATGTTACAAATGGTTCATATAGACGTGGTTTAATGTATACAGAATTTTAAAAATGCTTTAATATGTTACTTAAGGAATACTACGTTATTTTTCTTCTTACTTAACGTGTTTGCCTATTATTGCATTTTTTACTGCGTGGCAAACATGCTAACAATCAAACAACAAGAGAGTAAGGGTATAGGTGTTCACTCTCTTACCCCTAGTTCTACTATTAATAAACAACAGGAGAGTGCCACGACTAAAATCCACAGAACCTCAAAAGGAATTGTGTGAGGGACAGACAAAAAACAAGTGAAAAAAGGTGAAGGCCACACACAGAATGTGGTTAGGAAGAACCCTCACTCACCAACCTGGTGGTGACATGCTTCATCATCGGGTTCCCACTGGAAGGACCTAGCGTCCTTCCAGTGTGCTACAACGCCTGTTTACAGCGGAGCTGGTTCTTGTGTGTGTTGAGGTGATAAGAGTAACCCAATTGTGCTCAGTGAAGTGCAAAAATAGGGGGGAAGTAAATAAAAGATGCTAGGTTGTGACTGCCAATTATTTTATTATTAGTCCAACCAGCACTAGTTAAAAACAAGTGATGAGTGGAATCATAGGGATAGTCTCAATAAGTGGAGACCCCTAGTCCTCAATAGATATTAGAATACATTTGGTCAACATGTTTCTGCTAACAGCGCCCGAGTCGCTCAGCATTCGTCAGGACCAGTAGTGTGATCCACCGGCGGTCTACACTCACTAAGGTGCATCCGACCGTGAGGATATAAGTGTGAAAAAGGTAGAAAAGTATTACTTTGCTTAAGTACACTCACTGCAAAGGCCGTATTGGGGCACACTCAGCTAATCGCAGGGGCCAAGTGCCTGTAAAACAAATTGTATTAGGCATGTTATAGATTGACAATGTTCAAATCTCTCATACAGTACTTTTGGATCTCATTCCCTTCACCAAAATCCACCGTTCCCAGTGATCTCTTATGAGGAACAGATATGGAGATGTGAAAAGAGCACTTTGCTATGTTAATTAAACAAAGTATCATAGTGTCTGTCTCAAATGCCTGGCAGCATGTAGCAGGCAGAATGTTCCAAAACCACCAAAATTAGTAATAAGGTGAATCAAATGAGGATAGATTAATTAAATATCTCTCATGAAAGGTTTCTTTTTTAGAAGAAAAATGCACTTTAAAAAAAAAAACGAGACTAAAAATGCTCGATTATCTTTGTCTTTGAAACAAGGAAGAAAGGTTTCTTAGCGAACTCAAGGAGGCGTCAATATGTCGCTTTACATGGGCCAGCGCGGTGGGGGGGTTCTCTTCATGCCGCGTTTCCTGTATATAATGGAAAACACACACCGTTATCACCTCCGAGGCGAGGGGGCTGAGTATGTAGACAGGCTGCGCCCTCTGTGTCCCATTGGTTAACAGACATCGGTGCGAGAAGAAAAACGGGTAATAAGGGACCTGGACTCATAGTATAGGTACATGGTCACAGGGTAACGTAAATAAATTCTGTGCACTTACATTAACGTAGGCGACTCCCCGCAGGTTACCTAGCCATTCACCACCGCAGCCCGAATTGCAATCGGATCTGAAAGCCGCAGTGGAGGTAACGGTGTTTCCGCGTCACGTGACCATACCACGTGACTGTGGTGTTATGCTGGCTGAATGTGTTTCTTAAAGGAGCCACGGGTTATTTTACGGAGAAAAAAATGTTTATATAGCTTGCTAAGCTGTGTATGGCAGTCACAGTCTCATATATACTATTTAGTTCCCACATTGAATCTTTTGAAATTTTCGAAGGTGCTTCGGATTATTGACGGGTGCCAAGCTGTGTAGTAATGGTATAATGCAGTTTCAGCGTCATGTAAACAATGCGCGTGGTGATGGAATGCCATTAATACCTTCAAAGTATAAAGGGGCCAATGTTCAGGGCCAGAGAAAACAGTGTATTTAATTTTGCTGACAAAAATGTTAAGAACACACGATATTCTTAATGTTGTGTTAGATCAGATACCTCCGGCAATATGGCAAATTACTTAAAGATCATTTTAGTAAAACGGAGAACAATACCATAATTATAATGGCCATATAAACAAAACCAACAATGTTATTGGTACGATGTTCATGCAATGACCCCACTTATTATGAAACGAAGACCGTTAGGAGGTTGTGTTTGTGAAATGGGAATGAATGTCTGGTGGTCATAACCAGCCAAAATGAATGATTGTATAGTACCATTAATGATTGCAGGGGTGAAGAAATGTTAGCTTCATCAGAAAATCAAGCGGGGTGGAGGGGTACTAGGTTGATATAGACCCTCTAGTCAAATGGGGAACTTACTAGCAGGCATAAATCATAGGCACAGGTATTGCTGCCATGCAGAAGGCTTGTGAGTGATCTGTGGCAATCTATGTCTGTTACTAGTTGGTTGATGTGCTGGCAGTATTAACGTTTCAGTACAGTGCCCCATGGGATTTCATCATTTAATCCTTTATGATGACTCGATAGACGATGGATCCATCGCTGCTCCTTCTTAAATAAGATTTTTCCATCTCCCACTACGTGTTCAAGGATCGCCCAATGCACATCATTCGGCGTGTGATTCTTCTCAAGGAAATGGTTTGTGAGTTTTGTTGAGTTCTGTTTACATCGGATATTGCTCCGATGTTCGCAGATCCTGCGTTTTACATGTCTGGTGGTCATTCCAACGTAGTTCAAAGCACACGTGCAAGTTATTAGATATACAACGTTACTTGTATTGCAATTAGTGTGGCTACGTTGCTCCCACTGTTTGCCTGGTTCGATGTTCAAGAAATTTGTATGGGTGGTCAAATGGCAAATACTGCAATCCCCGCAGGGGAAATGGCCAGTCACCGCTGGAAGCCCCCAGGCATTCAATACTGTCGGGTCCTGACTTCTCTGTTTTGTTACCTGACGTGTGTGGACTAAGGAGTCTTTTAGACTTGTTGCTCTTTTATAAGAGAAAAGAGGTTTTTCCCTATCAAAGCGGTTTGCTTTGTGACGATCTTCCAATTTTTTCGAATGCTCCGGCTCACCACGTTAGATAGGGAATTGAATGTGGTTACACACGTCAGGGGAACTTCTTGTGATGCGTCCTTGGGGTATGATTCCAAAAGGGCATCTCTGTTTTGATTAGTCGCTCTCTTCCGACTCTTCTGGAGGATTCTTCTGGGGTAACCTCGTTTCTCAAGTTTTTTGGTCAGATCATCCGCTTGTTTACCAAGGGTGGCCACCATACTTTCAACATCCAGGAATGGCGCCTTTTCAGAATAATCCTTTCCAACCACCTGTCCCAACCATGATGGGGTGGAATTCACAGTTTACACCACACCCACATTTCCAACAGAACACCTACCGTCAGCCTTTTTTAGATCAGGGCCAACGCGGCAGGGGCAAACGCAAGGGACCCAACCAGGTACATTGGGAACAAACAGAAGCAGTGGGGGACAACACCCAAAGCAAGACGGGGGAACATAGGGCAGGTCCGAGCAATAAACCAGTCTAGTGACGAACCTGTCGTCTTACACACTTAATGAATCCGAGAGGGACATCTTGGAAAAAGGCTTGGGTTTCATACCCACCCCCCGTTTTGACAAGTTCAAGTTGCTTTGTGAGCTCAATGAATTTTTCAGGAAATTAAGATTGAAAAGCTATTTCGAAAGTAAAGACAATGAACAAGTTGACAGAGTTCAGAATGATACACCTTTTAAATTAAAATCTACTTTCACGCCTCCAACACATCTGATACCTCCAGAAATTCTGACTTTTGAGCAGGCAGTGTTACATGAAGTAGAATCCCTGACTTGTCCAACTGTTTACAAAAATGTGAAAGCAGGTGAATACCAGGCAATCCAATCACTGAAAAGAAACCCCACGATTGTGATTAAAAGTGCGGACAAGGGAGGTGGCTTAGTGATTCAGGACAAGGTAGCCTATGACCTTGAGTGCAGAAGATTACTGAACAACAACATCAACTATGCCCCCCTGAGAGAGAATCCAACGGAAAATCTGAGAGATGAGATTCTGGAACTAGTCTCTACGGCCGAAGGAGAAGGCTGGATATCAAAGCAGGAAGCTGACTTCCTTACATCCTCAGGTGGAAAAGTACCATACTTTTACACCCTACCAAAAACAC
The DNA here is from genome assembly GCF_964263255.1 of Lissotriton vulgaris. NCBI lineage: Eukaryota > Metazoa > Chordata > Amphibia > Caudata > Salamandridae > Lissotriton > Lissotriton vulgaris. The sequence goes on along the minus strand of NW_028241358.1, from coordinate 27,428 downwards.
ATAAAAACATCCTGCCACCCCCCGGTCGCCCAATAGTTTCGGGCATTGGGTCTTTATTAGAGCCTCTCTCCCAATATTGCGACTTCTTTCTTAAACCCATAATACAGTCCACAGAAACATACATAAAAGATACGAAGAGCCTCCTTGCCATGTTGCGTACCATCGAAATACCAGATGAACCAAGCTTCCTTGTCACACTAGACATCGAAAGCCTGTATACCTGCATACCACAGGATGAGACCATCAAAGTGGTAGCAGAGTCTTTGGAACAAACCACCTGGAGCTATAAGGTTCCCCGAGGTTCATAGTGGACTGTGCTACACTAGCATTGAAGAGAAATTATTTTGAATACGAAAACCAGATATTCCTCCAAACAACAGGGACCTCCATGGGCAGCACATTTGCCCCTTCGGTGGCAGGTTTGTATGTGTACAATTTTGGGAAGAAATATATCCTGACCCACACTAACCCCTTCTCCGCCAACATCGTCTTATGGCAACGTTATATTGACGACGTTTTGGTGATATGGAAAGGTGATGAAGCCACCCTGCCCCCATTCTTCACATGGATCAACACCTGTGATCCTCATTTGAGGTTTACACACGAATACGCCAGAGAAAGTATCACCTTTCTCGATGTCAAGATCAACAAACAAGACCATCTAATCCAAACAAAGACGTATTAAAAACCGACGTCCAAAAACAATCTGCTCCATTTTTCCAGTTTTCACCCCCGCCCCCTGAGGGAGATTCTCCCTTACGGACAATATCTCCACTTAAGGTGGAACTGTAGTGAAACAGCTGATTTCAGAAGACAAGCGGATGATCTGACAAAAAAACTTGAGAAACGAGGTTACCCCAGAAGAATCCTCCAGAAGAGTCGGAAGAGAGTGACTAATCTAAACAGAGATGCCCTTTGGAATCATACCCCAAGGACGCATCACAAGAAGTTCCCCTGATGTGTGTAACCACATTCAATTCCCTATCTAACGTGGTGAGCCGGAGCATTCAAAAAAATTGGAAGATCGTCACAAGCAACCGCTTTGATTGGGAAAAACCTCTTTTCTCTTATAAAAGAGCATCAAGTCTAAAAGACTTATTAGTCTACACACGTCCGGTAACAAAACAGAGAAGTCAGGACCCGACAGTATTGACTGCCTGGGGGCTTCCAGTGGTGACTGGCCATTTCCCCTGCGGGGATTAGAGTATTTGCCATTTGACCACCCACACAAATTTCTTGAACATCGAACCTGGCAAACAGTGGGAGCAACGTAGCCACACTAATTGTAATACAAGTAACGTTGTATGTCTAATAACTTGCACGTGTGCTTTGAACTACGTTGGAATGACCACCAGACGTGTAAAACCCAGGATCTGCGAACATCGGAGCAATATCCGGTGTAAACGGAACTCAACAAAACTCACAAACCATTTCCTTGAGAAAAATCCCACGCCGAATGATATGCATTGGACGATCCTTGAACACGTAGTGGGAGATGAAAAAATCTTATTTAAGAAGGAGCAGCAATGGATCCATCGTCTATCGAGTCATCATAGAGGATTAAATGACGAAATCCCATGGGGCACTGTACTGAGACGTTAATACTGCCAGTACATCAACCAACTAGTAACAGACATAGATTGCCACAGATCACTCACAAGCCTTCTGCATGGCAGCAATACCTGTGCCTATGATTTATGCTGCTAGTAAGTTCCCCATTTGACTAGAGGGTCTATATTAACCTAGTACCCCTCCACCCCGCTTGATTTTCTGATGAAGCTAACTTTTCCTCACCCCTGCAATCATTAATGGTACTATACAATCATTCTTTTTGGCTGGTTATGACCACCAGACATTCATTCCCATTTCACAAACACAACCTCCTAACGGTCTTCGTTTCATAATAAGTGGGGTCATTGCATGAACATCGTACCAATAAAATTGTTGGTTTTGTTTATATGGCCATTATAATTATGGTATTGTTCTCCGTTTTACTAAAATAATCTTTAAGTAATTTGCCATATTGCCGGAGGTATCTGATCTAACACAACATTAAGAATATCGTGTGTTCTTAACATTTTTGTCAGCAAAATTAAATACACTGTTTTCTCTGGCACTGAACATTGGCCCCTTTATACTTTCAAGGTATTAATGGCATTCCATCACCACGCGCATTGTTTACATGACGCTGAAATGGCATTATACCATTACTACACACCTTGGCACCCGTCTCCATCAATATTCCGAAGCACCTTCGAAAATTTCAAAAGATTCAATGTCGGAACTAAATAGTATATATGAGACTGTGACTGCCATACACAGCTTAGCAAGCTATATAAACATTTTTTCTCCGTAAAATAACCCGTGGCTCCTTTAAGAAACACATTCAGCCAGCATGACACCACAGTCACGTGGTATGGTCAAGTGATGCGGAAACACCGTTACCTCCACCGCGGCTTTCAGATCCGATTGCAATTCGGGCTGCGGTGGTGAATTGCTAGGTAATCTGCGGGGAGTCGCCTGCGTTGTTAATGTAAGTGCACGGGATTTATTTACGTTACCCTGTGACCCTGTACCTATACTATGAGCCAGGTCCCTTATTACCCGTTTTTCTTCTCGCACAGATATCTGTTAACCTATGGGACACAGAGGGCGCAGCCTGTCTACATACTCGGCCCCCTCACCTCGGAGGTGATAACGGTGTGTGTTTTCCATTATATACAGGAAACGCGGCGTGAAGACAACCCCCCACCGCGCTGGCCCATGTAAAGCGACATATTGACGCCTCCTGTGAGTTCGCTAAGAAACCTTTCTTCCTTGTTTCAAAGACAAAGATAATCGAGCATTTTTAGTCTTGTTTTAAAAGTGCATTTTTCTTCTAAAAAAGAAATCTTTCATGAGAGATATTTAATTAATCTATCCTCATTTGATTCACCTTATTACTAATTTTAGTGGTTTTGAAACATTCTGCCTGCTACATACTGCCAGGCATTTGAGACAGATACTATGATACTTTGTTTAATTAACATAGCAAAGTGCTCTTTTCACATCTTCATATCTGTTCCTCATAAGAGATCACTGGAAACGGTGGATTTTGGTGAAGGGAATGAGATCCAAAAGTACTGTATGAAAGATTTGAACATTGTCAATCTATAACATGCCTAATACAATTTGTTTTACAGGGACTTGGCCCCAGCGATTAGCTGAGTGTGCCCCATTAAGGCCATTGCCGTGAGTATACTTAAGCAAAGTAATACTTTTTTACCTTTTTCACACTAATATCCTCACGGTTGGATGCACCTTAGTGAGTGTAGACTGCCGGTGGATCACACTACTGGTCCTGACGAATGCTGAGCGACTCGGGCTCTGTTAGCAGAAACATGTTGACCAAATTTATTCTAATATCTATTGAGGACTAGGGGTCTCCACTTATTGAGACTATCCCTATGATTCCACTCATCACTTGTTTTTAACTAGTGCTGGTTGGACTAATAATAAAATAATTGGCAGTCACAACCTAGCATTTTTTATTTACTTCCCCCCTTTTTTTGCACTTCACTGAGCACAATTAGGTTACTCTTATCACCTCAACACACACAAGAACCAGCTCCGCTGTAAACAGGCGTTGTAGCACACTGGAAGGAAGCTAGGTCCTTCCAGTGGGAACCCGATGATGAAGCATGTCACCACCAGGTTGGTGAGTGAGGGTTCTTCCTAACCACATTCTGGGGATCATTAGGATGGAGGATTTTCCGCATCCTCCGGGCCGGCGGAAGCCACCGCCGGCCCGGAGGATGCGGAAAATCCTCTGCGGACCCACCAGGACCCACCGCCACATTAGGATGGCTGGTGGGTCATGGTTTAGGTCCGCAGCTTTTCCGCCGCGGCTGGCTTACAACCGCGGCAGAAAAGCACTAAAATGGTGAAGGTGTCTCTTAGACACCGTCAGCCAGATTAGGATGTGCTTAGGAACATGCTTTTCCGCGGCGGCTTTTCCGCCGTGGAAAAGCATGTGTAACTGCACTGCAGGGGCCCGTTGCGGGCCCCCTAGGTGTAGTGGGGGTTGGGGGTTGCACATGGGGGTACCTATGGTACCCCCCTGCATTTGCGTGCACAATGCAGCATGCAGCAGGCACCGCGCGGTACCTGCCGCTTTGTGCACGCAAATGCTGTGCATGCATTTTTAACATTGCTGCGGGTGCAGCTTGAAGCTCGACCCGCAGCAATGTTAAAAATAGAGGATGTGACCGCCACCCTGGCGGTCACATCCTAATCTGCATAGAGGGAACGCCGCAGCCCATGCGGACGTTCCCTCATGCCTGGGGTCGCGGACGGACTCAAGTCCGTCCGCGATCCTAATGACCCCCTCTGTGTGTGGCCTTCACCTTTTTTCACTTGTTTTTTGTCTGTCCCTCACACAATTCCTTGTGAGGTTCTGTGGATTGTTTGCAAACATGCTAGCCGCATTTACGTTCTTCATTAACGCACTTCATAATTTACAGCCTAAATTACTTTTCAAGGAAAACTTCTCAAGCAGTTGTTTGCAGTAAAATGCTACTTTTGCAGTGCTTTTAAATTTACATCATTTTTTTTAGTTTACTTTTTTAAGTTTGCGTGTCTAGCGATACCTAAAAAAAGAAATGACAAAGATTGATTTGGCTACTGAAACAAGCGTTCGTGAACACAGACACACAACACACACGGAATAGAGACACGTAAAGGAACTAAGGCTTAAACAAAATATATGAAACTGTAACTCCGAAACACTAAAAATACACCTTGACATAACAATTTTTACATACAACTAGACACCATACATAAGAAACACATGCATACCAATAAAATAACACTAATATTTAAAAACAAACATACTCAACAGAGACGCAGCTACATTGACGCTTACTTTTCAAACTGCGCAGTAACCAATGCAAATATTTGCTGCATGCTCATTGGTACGTGACTTCGCAAGACGTTGCAATTCCATTGGCTATTGGAAACGTCTATTCAAAAGTACATGTGTAACACGCAAAAAACTAGAGCGAACTTTTAGGATACTTGATTTTTGTCACAGAGCATACTAGGCACCATTTTGTTTGTTTAATAAAATGCAGCGTGTTGCAAACGGTGAAAGTTTCGGGGATTGTTTTCACGGAAATGATACATGTCACGGTCTTTAAACACGTGCTTAAATAGTGCTCTGTTCTTTAATAAAATGCAGCATGTTTGAAAGCATGACGAAAATGCTTTGGTGATGTTCTTTCAAGACGTGGTTAAAGAGTGGCAAGTTGTTTAAAGAAATGCTGCATGTTTGCCTAACTTTAAAGACGTGGTTAAAGAGTGGCACGTTGTTTAAGGAAATGCTGCGTGTTTGCCTAAATTGTCTGTTCTTTAATAAAGAGCAGCGTGTTTCATAGCATGATCGAAAATGCTCTATATGGTAAGGTGTTCCAAAAGCAGCTAAATGGTGACGTCGTTTATAAAGACATACTTATATAGTGTCACATTATTTGAGAAAATGCTGCGTGTTTGCTTTAAAAAGACGTGCTTTAATGTTTGCGGAGGCAGAGAAGAGAGATATACTTTAAGATAGCACGTTGTTTAATAAAATGCAGAAGCAGAGAACATAGAGACATGCATTGAATAGTGTCACAAGTCATGCATTGAATAGCAGCACAAGTAGAAAGCCGTAACATAAGCATACTATTAAAGCATGAGTAGGGAACAAAAGTACATACAAAGAACAGATGGTAGGCAAGGACTAGTGGACACTAGAGGGACAGCAAAAGCACAAGCAAGCATAACATAGAGATACAAGCATGGAATAAAGGCACAAGCAGAGAACATAAAGACATGCATTGAAGAGCCGCATAAGTCATGCATTGAATAGTGGCACAAGTAGAAAACAGTGGCACAAGCATAGTATTAAAACATAAGCAGGGAACAAAGGTACACAGAGCATACTAGGCACTATTTTGTTTGTTATGTTCATGTTATTTATATAACACATTTGCAATAATTGGCTTACACATATTATATTATTAACATATAAAGTATTTGTCATGCATAAATACAAAGAAGTGTTGATATTTCGCTGATTTTTCACTTAAACATTCTTCAGTTGCAATTTAACTATCTTGCCTATTTCTTTTACTGCATCTATGCTTTAGCTAGTAATACCAAGTAGTATTTATGTTAAGTAAATTTCCTATAGCTTTACTGTGCTACTTAACTCTTTGCATGTACACATGCTTCAATCCTAGACCATAAAGCTATTGCAGTTACATTTATTTACATTAAAAAATAATGTCTTAACATTTCTATGTCGAACCCACTTGCATTCACTCGAAACTTACTTTCAAATTACACATAATATGTAGTACATTTGCAGTAACTATGCACTCACACTGCAAATATTTTAAAGTCAAACTCACTGTACAATCATTGTACATTTGCTTTCACTTTACACTCATTCAATACTTGCAATACCTTTGCATCTGCACTATACTCACACTCTCTATGGCTTTCATTTGCACTCATTTTGATTACATTCAGCACCTAGCCTTGCTTTGTGCTTACAGACTGTGCACTTGCAGTTATTTTGCAATTGCACTAACTTAGCACTTGCACTTTCAGCTTGCACTCATTTTCCATTTGCTCTGCACTCACTGACATTCTGCACTCATTCACTCTAACTCACAAGTTATTCTACACACACTATAAACTGTCCACTATATTAGCACTCTCTCTTACTCTATACTCACTCTCCTTACTCTAATTATGTTGCACTAACTAAACAGTCGATTACTCTACACTCACTCTCACTTTGCATTTTGCTTCATTTTGCACAAATTCTACACTTAGATTGCATTCACTTGCAAACTGTACTCACTGCACTTGCAATAACTCTGCACTCAACACTTTGCACTCAAATTGCAATCACTATTACTCTACACTAATGTTATGTCCATTCTACATTCAATAACACTTTGCAATCACTTACTCTGCACTTAGCACTCTGTACTCAATATACACACATTGTCACTCTACACTCATTCTACACACACTCTGCATATAGTCACAATATACACTTACTCACTCTCACTGTAAAGGCAATATAGTTTGATGCTATAATCATTTCACATTTCCTCATGCCATTACGCATTCACTAGCACTCTGCAATAATTCTGCCTCTTCACTCACTCTCACTCTGCACTCACTCTCACTTTGCACTTACTCTCATACTGTATTTACTAAAACTCTACAGTCATTGTCACTATGCATTCACTTTAACTTTACATTGCCTCTCATTTAATACACACACTGAATTTACTGTTAGTCAATGCTCTATGTTCTTACTCTTATTTACCTTACTTTGCACTTAATATGCTTTCATTTCAATTTTATTTTGCTCTCACTCTGCATATTTACACACTCTACACGTGCCAAAACTGTTTGTTATGTAGACCTAGATTTTATATACTGCTGGCTGTGAACACCAACATACTACTTATCTTGCATACTACAGACTATACATAAAATATGTGCTTGTAACTTTCATTTACAAGCTACACATTTTTTTATGACTCTCTCTACCTACCTTACTCACCATTCTTTTTAATCACCCCCCCTTGCTTACCACCTTACACTTTTTCTTCGCTTATCTACCTTTAGTCCTCTTCTCCTATAACCATCTCATGTCTGCACCTTCCACTCTTCCTTACCAACATAACTGCCCACTAACCTCCTTTTCTTTACTCTACAATTTTCCTACTGTATTTTCGATTGGTACCTTATGATATTTTGAATAATCACTTTTTGCACTTTTTAGTGTACTTATTTACCATATATATCATTTTAAAATCTGTCAAGAAGATACTTATTTGTTGTATATACATTAATGCTTTATATGCTTCCTGACTTATTGACCTATGTCTCTTAGAAATGTAAAGTGATTTAATACTCCTGAGTTCAGCCAGCGTTATATAAAACCTCTCAAATAAATAAAATAAAATAAATGAACAATTAAAAGTTGTTTATTAATAATGAAATGGAAAAAATCGTTATTCACACAATTGTAAAATAGAGCAAACATTATTAAATATCGCCTGTACTATACATATACTCTACAGTGACACTATCTCTGAAGAGAACATCCTTTTCAATGCAACTTTTACAACGCATGCCTTTACAACGCAAGTATAAAACACATGCTATAACAATGCATTGCACTGGAAGCCACTCTAAGATAAGGAATAGATTTAATTTACCATCCAACACCTTCTCTACTATTTACAGATACTGGAGTTGGAATAGTAAATTAAACTACTCACTATCCAGCACCCCTCAACATTATCTATTGTAACAGCATGCATTATAAAAGTTGCAATGTAAAGGCATGCGTAGTTAAAGCATGCATTGTGATGTCATACATCTTAATGTAAAATTACTTACTCTGCACTTACACTGACTAAATACTCACTCTACATTTACATTGCACTGACACTAAATGTGTACTAACTGTACATCTGCAATTATTCTCAACTCACTCTATGATGTGTACTCTATTTCTCTGCACTCAATTTCTCTGTACTCAGACTTGCCCTTGCTTTGCATTTACTATATGTAAGTATCGAGGCTAGCAGTTTATGAGTATGCAAAGTGAGCAATATGTAAGTGTTTACAGTTAGCAATGTAATCAGTGTAAATATGCAGGTAAATGAGCTTTCCACCTAGCTCACATACACACTACAAGTCATCCCTACACGCTTATACTACATAGATACATAGCAGTAGCTATCAAAGCACACTTTTACTAGGCATACACATTTCACTAGTTGACACTATATGCTTCCACTACACATACACATAACAACAGCTTTTAGTGCATGCTTTCACAAGGGACACATAAGCACACATTACTGCAAACTAACAGCCATCACTAAAAACATTCATTATTAACACAACCAAAATAAACTATTCTTAAACAAAAGCATCTAAACAACAGCATACTACCATTGCAACATTGTAGCATACATTACTATAATGCATAAAAATAATCTTGTACTCTATAACGTACATCTTTATACTAATGCAGCACTGCATAGGTGCATATTATTAAACACTACTGTGATATACATGTGCTGTAAATGATCAAATTTACCTCCATTTTAAGCACCTTTAATTAGGTAAGTAAAGCATTTTTAATCTAATGTAGCTGTATGTGACAAAAGCAAGTGTAATGTGTTATATTTACACAACTATAGGCAATGTTATGTTTTTAGACTTTTTATCTGCAATGAAAATCATTTTGCACATGTATGTAACATATTACTACTGTAATATTAATATATTTTTTTATTTTACAGATATTTGCAACACAAGACAAATCAACAAAAGTAAGACATTTATTATTACAATTTATAGCTGTATGTTGGCCAACAATAGTTTAGAATATTTGTAATTACCATTGTTAAATTGAAAACGCTTAGTACAGCAGTTAATTATAATACACATACAAGTATATAACGTAAAAACATACTAAGTATTTACTATTTACAACAATGCATACGCAGTATTTAGAATCTAACCAAATCTTTCACAAAGCGTCAAAAAAATGCATAAGATTATACACGCTAATTACCATCAAGGACATGATACATTTTCAGACACATCAAAAGGCAAACAATGTTTGCCAAATAGTACCTTTGCTATAATTCATATCTATGAAAAACTAGCACATATGTGGAACAAAGAAGATTTACATTACATAATGGATCTTGGAGATAAGTTATATACAGATATGCACTTTTTGCAATAGACAAGATCTAATGCACCCTGATGATTTGCCTAAATATATTACACATATAGACAATGTATATTCTATTACAACATGTCAAGCATATTATGGAAACATATTAAAACATTTTGATGCATTATACCCTGACATACACAGTGCATTGGCAATATCTTTACACAATTCAGGAGTTTTGCTTTGTATGGATATTTATGTTATATCTATTATTAAAAATGAAGATCATTATTTCATTTTTGATTCACATAGTAGAGACAGCAATGGAATGCCACATCCAAATGGAACATGCATAGTTTTACAAAAAAAATAATTGCCTGACGTACTAAACTATATTTACAATTTAGCTCACCAAATAAAGAAACATGATAAAGATCATGTCCAATATGATTGAACTGGAATTAATATAAAAAATACAGAAGAAATCATTTCAAAAAGCACAACAAAACGAGAATAAAAAATATGCATCTACGCCACTAAAATACTTTGTGCATGATACAAACATTTCTACACAATTTAAACCTACTACAAATACACCTCATAAAGAAACAATATCACCGCAATTTACTTCAAAAACAAAACCAACAGTCACAAAAGAAAGATTACTAACTACAGATATACACATTAAACATTTTTCTGACACCCAATCACAATTAAAAAAAAGAAAAAACACAAACTCTGTTTCCTATAAAACAATCAAAAAAAACAAAACGAAATGAGGCAGTACATAATAAAACAAAAAGTGAAGCTAATGATAACATTATACATAGCAAAATAGTTGAAAAACAAACACCTTTACCAACACATTTAAATACAGAATTACATATAGCAAGCACTCTTAAAATTAAAAACAACCATTTACATACAACAGCGAGTAATATAGAACTAAAAAAAACAAACCCACATACAAATGATAAGGTATACATAGACACTAAACAAACACAACCATCAAACACAAACAATAGTACTACATTACAAACATCAGTAATGCAACAAGAAATAACAACAATTTATAATGAACACCAATCAATTTAAAGACAATAACAAAACAAACTTGCAATTTAATTCAATGCAATTTTAAAATCTTACCACAAGCAAGTGATAATATTAAATATAAACATAACAAACTCTGTACAGAACACAACATGTCAATTACCAACAGTATATTTGCAATTATATATAACTACATTCAAAATGCATCTAAATGGCTTGAACAAGATATGAATAATATAATGCAGTTAAGTAATAACTTACATATAGAAATGCAAACTTTTTACCGCAAAAAAACCTAGAAATAGAAGACATACCTAATTATATAGACTACAATAATACAATATTCTCAATAAAATTTCACAAACAATGCAAATACAATATATCAAAACAAAATACTTTTGAAAAAGTCATTGAACAATTATTAAATCATATGTTGACAACATATACCTCTATAATATTATGTTTGCATAACAACATATTTACAATAGGTAAATCAAGCAAATCATTTATTATATATTATTGCCATAAAACACCCATATTAGACAATATATATATAAATTTAAGTAGTACAGCTATGAAACTCATGACATTAAATAAAGTAATAAGCTATGTAATGAATCTTATCTTTAATGAACTACCTTCTTATAATAGCTACTTTATAGTACAATTAATACCAATAAAACTAAATACAATTCAAAGAAATTCACTTAAAAAAACAATGCAAAAAAATAAAAGTAAAAAAAATGCAAAAAAATATGTCTGTACACACTGCAACAGTATCTGAAACAATATCTCAAAGTATTACCTCTTCACTTACAAACACAGAGATTAATGCTGTCAACAAACAGAAAATAGCACTGTGAATCAACAAACACCAATGTCTTCACCAATGTCAAATATAACAAATATCAACTTATCTATAGCATCTTTACTAGAACAAGATCCAACCACAGAAATACAACCATAAACAAGTAATATTTATCAGAAAAGTAATGTCATAAAAAGAAGCACAGTTCAACCAAATATAATTCTGAATTTTCATAAAGAAATACAGTATGGACCAGAATACATGTGTACAATATGTAGTCAAATGTGGCATAAACAAACAGTGGAAAAAAACACATAGCATTAAACAAAAAGAAACATTCATTGTATGTGATGTAAGTACACAAAAATCAGACTATATATGCAGAACATGCCACAATTACATTAGTGAAAAAAAATACCCCCAAGTTCTGTATTTAATGGAATGAAATTTCCAAATATACCACCTGAACTGTACTTACATAACTTAGAAGAAAGATTAGTTTTACCAAGAATACCTTTTTTACAAATAAAAACATTACCTCGTGGTTTTCAAAAATCTTTATCTGGAGGTATTGTTAATGTACCAGCTGATGCTATGACTACTGTTGCAATATTACCAAGACAAACAAATGATAACATGACAATACCAATTAAATTAAAGCGCAAATTAAGTTATAAATCATATACACATTTAGAAAATGTAAGACCAAACATCGTTAAGAAAGCAGCCTTATGGTTAGCAAACAATAGTACATTATTTCGAGAACATGGAATTACAGTAAACAAGGATTGGGAATACATACCAGAAAAAAAACACAGCAACATAACAACTTCAGAAACAAGTACTACATCAAGCAGTACAGATAACATACCAGCAGGTAACTTAGATACAATGTTAACTAATGAAACAATTACAATAGCTAGCATTAATATATTAAGTTTAGCTCCTGGAGAACATAACATACCACGTGGATTATATAAAGATAAAGATTCTGAATATTTAGCATTCCCAACAATATTTGCTGGACAATGTAGACCATCAAATGAAAATAGACATGTTCCAGTACATTACAGTACAATTTGTCAATGGGAACTAAGAAGCTACGACAAAAGAGTAGCTCAGTCAATAACAAATATGTTTTTCAAACTAAAAAAATTGCAAGTTAAACAAAAACAAGACAAAATATTTATTTCTCTTAAAAAACATTTTAACAATGGACAAGTTATAACAGTAAAAGACATAAAAGACAATTTAGAAGGCATATTACAGTACAATGAAGGTTTCAAAATCCTCAAAACAAACGTAGCTCTCCTCCATACTGGGAAAACTGTAAAAAAGAAATATTTGCAATGCTGAGGCAATTAGGAGTACCAACATTTTTCTTAACACTCTCAGCAGCAGAAACAAAATGGCATCATTTAATTAACATATTATTACGCATTAACAATAACAAATAATACACTCATGAAGAATTTGCAAATATGTCATGGGAAAGTAAATGCACACTAATACAACAAAATCCAATTGTATGTGCACATCATTTTGTCTACCAAGTAAGAAAATTCTTTAATTGTATATTATTACACAAAAGTAATCCTATAGGAAAAATTGTTGATTACTTTTACAGAGTAGAATTCCAACACGGTGGATCACCACATATACATGCATTACTTTGGATTCATAATGCCCCAAAATACAATGAATCTGAAAATGAAGAAGTAATACAATTTATTGACAAACACGTAACATGTAATAAAAGTGAAGACCCCGAACTTCAACATTTAATACCCTTGCAAAGACATGGTCATACTAAAAATTGTCGCAGAAAGCATAAAAAGACATGTAAATACCAGTACCCTAGATATCCTATGCGAAATACTGTTATATTAGAACCATTGCAACTAGAAACAAACAATAAAGTTATAAAACAGCACATAGACTTAATTCATACAACAATGCATACACAAGAGTTTCCTACTTATACATTTCACAATTTTTTAGAACAAATGCAATTAACAGAAGAAGAATATATAAGATGCATACAACATGTTATACAAAAAACAACTATAGCTTTAAAAAGAACACCTGCTGAATGTTTTATAAATAACTATAACAATATTATATTACAAGCATAGCAAGCTAACATAGATTTACAATATGTTTTAGATGCATATGCTTGTGCTGTATATATTGTTTCATATATTAGTAAATCGCAAAGAGGCTTAAGTAAAATAATTGCACAAGCTACTAAAGAAGTAAACCACAACCCAAATATTAAAGAGCAATTAAAACACATAGGCAATAAATTCTTAAACTGTACTGAAATTAGTGCACAGGAAGCAGCTTACCTCATATTGCAAATACCATTACGAAAATGTTCACGTTCATTTGTATTTATAAATACAAATAGACCAGATAAACGAACATATTTAATGAAAGACATGAATACAATTAACTCATTACCTGACACATCAACTAATATACAGTTTGACAATATAATTGCAAAATACAGCAAACGGCCTATAACATTAGAAAAAAGCACACTAGCTGACTATGCATCCAAGTACAATACAAAAAAGAAAACATCATAAAATTAAAATTTCTAATAAGTATGATGATTTACTTTTAGAAACTAACTTTTATAGCTCAGATGGAGAAGAAGTAGAAATCAATACATTAGCAAATGAAAAAAAATGACATAATACTTACTGAACGCACACAACAAAAAATTATTCGATACTGCAGATTTAGCAAACTTAATGACTCTGAAAATTATTACAGAGAATTGCTATTACTATATTATCCATGGAGAATAGAAAACAATATAATTGGTACAAAAGAGACATACTATGAAAGACATTTAGAACTACAGACTGTAATTGATACACATGATAATATGTATAATAAGCAACATGAAATACCTAACAAGAGTAATATATCAACAGACAATGATACAATGCTTACACCTCTATTATCACCTACAACTATAATACCAGATGATTTAGATAATGACTCACAACTATATCAGCAAGAATACCAATATGACATTTCATTAGATTTAGGAATTAGAAGTACTACTGAAGAAGAAGCATTAATAAATAATATGCTACCACAAGAAACATATCATAATATCATGCAAAATTTAACATTAGAACAACTGAACTTTATATATCATCACTTAAATGCTATCAAAACAAAAATTATACCTTTCTATACGTTTTGTACTGGAGGAGCGGGTGTAGGAAAAAGCTTCCTTATAACAGCACTCCATCAAACTTTATTATGCTACTACAATACTAAAGCAGTAGAAAATCCAGAAAATATGCATATATTACTTACAGCACCAACTGGTAAAGCAGCATATAACATAAATGGACAAACACTACACAGTACTTTTAAAATTCCAGTATTACAAAGTTTAACATATAAACAACTAACTCATGAAAACAGAAGCATACTTCAAAATAAACTAATGCATTTAAAAGTATTGATAATAGATGAAATTTCTATGGTAGGAGCAAAAATGTGTAATTTCATACACAATAGATTGCAAGAAATAAAAGCTTCTAACCAGCCTTTTGGAAGTATATCCATATTAGCAATTGGAGATTTTTATCAATTAAAACCAGTTTTTGACACATACATATTTGACAATCCAAAAGAGTTGTATGGACCAATAAGCACTAACTTATGGCAAACACATTTTAAATTATATGAGCTAACAAAAATAATGAGACAACTAAATGACCTGCCATTTGCACAAATGCTCATTCGCTTAAGAATAGGAGAACACACAACAACATATATAACAAACATCAAATCACAACAAATATACCCTCCACAAAGTATTATACAGACTATACCATATATAATGACAACTAACAAGTAGATGAAATAAATAATAAAGTGTTAATGCAATATATACAACAACATGCCGTTTATACCATGTTATCAATAGACACAGTAGCCTCAGACTTAAGTCAAGAAATAAAGGAAAAAATATTACAACAATTGCCAGCAGACTCTACAAAAACAATGGGGTTAACACACACACTGCATATTGCAATAAAACTGCGCTATGACTTAACTGCTAATCTTAATGTTAATGATGGATTAACTAATGGAGCCACAGGAATAGTTGAATATGTTGATTGTGCAAATGACACGCCAATTGTAATATGGATGCATTTTGATAATTGCAATGTTGGAAAAACTACAAGACAACAAAACAAACATCTATATCATGCTAATATTTCACATGAATGGACACCAATATTCCCTGTATCAAGAAACTTTCAATATACTAGGAAATGCATAACAATAATACGGAAACAATTCCCATTACGACAATCATCAGCACGTACTATACATAGAACACAAGGCGAAACAATTGAACCGCTTTTTATACACTTTAATAACAGCAAAATACATCACTTACATTATGTAGCTATTAGTAGAGCCAAATCATTAAAAAAAAATATATATATAAAACTTTGATGAAACAAAAATATTAATACACCCAAAAGTACATGATGAAATGTTACGCTTAAAAAAAATATGCCACTGGAAATATCTATACCTCAAATCGCACAATTTACAAATCACTTTACTATTATTGTACACAACATACGCTCATTCCAAAAAAATCACAAATTAATATTAGCTGACAAGAATATATTAAATGCTGATATTCTATGCTTTACAGAAATAAATACTACACATGAATCACATATTGATGCATTTTCAATTCCCAATTATAATATGCTAATATTTGACACATACCATAACCACCAAACAAACCATGGTATCGTAATATATTACAAAACAAGCAACATATTACAACCAATATTTACCTCACACCAGCAAATTGACATCTTGCAATTTACTAAAGAAATAAAAAACATTGATTACCTTTTTGTAATTATATACAAACCACCAAAAGTCCACATTCGAATACTACTGTAAATATTAACTACCATTTTAAGTGCTTGGCCAAATCATAAATATGTAATAATGGGTGATTTCAATATTGATTTACAAACAACAACACACACTCAAAAAGTATTATTAAATTACAAAACAAACTTTAATTGCACACAAAAAATAGATACACTTACAACAGACTGCAATTCTCTATTAGATCATATATTCACAAATGCAAATATAGAACATTATGGAACATTAGAGTCATATTACAGTAATCACAAGCCAATATGGGCAGCTATTTGAGTTAGATGCATTATAATGTACAAATATCATTTACATCAGTCTCAAAAATGTTTCATCAATTTAATAATTACTGTGTTGTATTTTACAGATGATTTCTCTGCAAGAACTGAAAGACAACAAGCATGATGAAACAAATCCATACCAAAAGGCTATTTGTGTTAACGTTATTCATTGTACTGGGAAAACCTACTACCGCAATGCAAAGCAAGAAAATAAAGTGATGTACCACATGGCCTTAGCAGATCAAACTACGTCTATAAAAGCAACTTGCTATATTGAGGAATATTATGATCAAACTAAGGAAGGACATGGAATGATGATACGCAATTACCTTATCAAGAATGAAACTTTGATCTTGACAAAAAAAAGTAAAATATCAGGAATACCACCACTTGAAATAACTGAGAATATAATTCAAGAAGCAATAAATATTTTGCAGCCACCACCACCACCAGTATCTCCCCTAAAGACAGTGTGACAAGTGAATGTAAAGACACTATTAAGTGTCTCTGGGACAGTAACTGAGGTAAGCTCCATTTAAAAGTTTTAATGTTTTAAAGACATCTGTGATTATATATGTTATTAAATGTACTTGTAAAAAGTGTGAAATAAGGTGATCACATTTCAAACATGTTTATTAATGCAATATTGCAATATATCATATTAACATTTATGAACTGTCATAAAATATACAGAGTCATTTTGCCTAAAGTGTTTTTATAAAAAAGTGCGTACAAAATGTAACAGGTAAGTAAACATACATACCTACTTACAAGCTAAAAAAAAAAACTAAGTGCTATAAATTTGTCATAAAGTAACAGGAAATGTATTGCACTATAAAACATGTGTAAGAAAATGCATAAAAGGTAAGTAAGCTACAACTTTTAATCAAAAACATGTTAAATTAAGTGCATATTTTTCCACTGTCATTTTGCGTCCCTATCCCTGCCCATCCACCCTACTTTGTCAGCATGCTTCCTAAAGATATGTTAAAAGCTTGCTTCCTTAACTTTCACATCTATCCTCCATTGTTTATGTTATTTTCTTCTAACTACACCACCCTAAAGCTGTCACGCCTAACATCCACCCACCATTGTCTGTTTGCTTTTCCACCCCCTGCCACTTACCTTCTGAGATCTTTTTAAGTTAACATTTCCACCCATCTTCTCTCCACTGTCGGTTTGCTTCCCTAGCCCTGCCCAACCACCCTCCTTTGTCAGCATGTTTCCTCAGGATATGTTGCAAGCTTGCTTCAATATCTTTTCCTATCCATCCTCCAATGGCTCCTTTTTATCCCCAGCCCCTCCCACCCCCCTATTGTCACATGCCTATACTAATTACTAGAAGGTAAGTAACAAAAATCTTTATTACACTAAAGCAAACTTGCTACAAGCAAAACATAAAACAACACAAACACCATTCATAATCATTACACTATACAAAACAATGCACTACTCTTATTTTCATATCAACACATAATTACAATCAACACAAATTATATTACTACACTTTGCACCACACATAGTCTTCAATAAAAAAGTGCTCCTACGTATTGCACAAGTTGTAGCAAGCCCCAGTTCATACAAAACTGGGATGGCCCCAATGATGAATCATGTCACTGTGGGGCAACCCCAGTGAGTGAGGGGACTCTAAAAACTTTTTTATTTTTTATTTCTTCACTACTTACATTAACTTATCTTAAAACGCAAACACATATACAAAGTACATACCAAAACATAATAATGTAAAAATCTTTATTTACATTATGTTTACACATGCCACAAAAGAAACATCAATGTATTTATGTAAGTAACTTCAAACACATTAACAATAGTTTGGAACTATTTTTTCTTCTAACTACACTACCCTGAAGCTGTCACGCTTAACATCCACCCACCATTGTCTGTTTGCGTTTCCACCCTCTGCCACTCACCCTCCGAGAACTTTCAAAGTTAACATTTCCACCCATCTGCCCTCCACTGTCAGTTTGCTTCGATAGCCCTGCCCGACCACTCTCCTTTGTCAGCATGTTTCCTCAGGATATGTTGCAAGCCTGCTTCCATAGCTTTTACTATCAATCTTCCATTGCCTCCCACCCACCTATTGTCACATGCCTATACTAATTAAAAAAAGGTAAGTAACTAATTCTTTATTACAGTAAAGCACATTTGCTATCTAAGAGCCCACAAACAACTCCACACTAAAGTTGACATACTTTTGTATGGCAACATTTTCATCAAAACCACCTTTCTCTTTGGCCTTAAACTGCCTTCCTTTTTTACTTTACTATTGTGACTGCTACTTTTCATAGGCACACAAAACAGGTGATGGACCGAGTGTGGATCAATGTCACACACTCACCCCAGTCCGAAGATCTGGGACCAAATGTCATAGGCACAACAGCAAGATATTTACATTTAAAAATGTTGTCTGGTTTTAGAAATATATTTGTTGCATAAATGACATGTATACTTTAAAAAATGCATGCTCAAAGAACACATATTAACTAATATCACACTTTATATACATAAAACTGTCAAAATACTTTTTTATTTACAGGAAGAACAAACTAAAAATATTTACGTTGGAGGACAAGAAACAACATTAAAAAGTATTACACTTAAAGATACAAGTGATTCCGTAAAAATTACCTTATGGCGAGAAGCAGCAGCCTCCCCAATAAAACTTGGGCAATATTTACATTTAACGCACCTAACAGTCCTTGAATTCAATAAAGAATTTTTTTTAATACAACTCGACATACAAAGATACAAGTAAGTAACACTCCTTTTTTATTAATAATTTAAAAAGCTAAGAAAAGAAATTGGATAAAAAAGTAAACCAATATCTTTGCAGGTAGTACAGCCACCAGAAGAAGTATAACAATTCATGGATTAGAAAAAATGCAACAGGAAATAAGTATAGTAACAGTACAAGTTATCGACACTGACCATTACCAATCCATGCAAATTAATAACATTACATTGATGGACTTTTTGAATGTACAAGACGATATTGAGGAATTTGCTGATGCATTAATGGAGTATCTACCAATTACTGTAACTATAACATTTTGTAATGGATGCATAACCAGTATCATTGAAAAAATATAATATGCTTGCAGTAATTCAAATGTTTTCTTAAAAAATTACCAGTCTAATATGTTCAACTGATATATCTACTGTTGCATTTTCAATATTCTCCTTTGCCAATTTCTACTATGTTTGTAATTGTTTGTTTATTTTTTAAAAATACAACAGCAGAATACTTTTAAAGGCTACTTTGACTTTGTATTACTTTTATTAAAATACCTGTGTGAACTGTGTAAAATTTACATTTTACCTTTACCTTAAAATTTAGACGCACTATACACTTTTGTAAAAAAGTTTTTATTAATACTTTAATAATGGAGAAATGGTACTTAACAACAATGTCATGACATTTACAAAATTGTATGTTTTCATTCCATTTATATCGTAAACTTTGACAATAAATACAAATGTTTTCCAAAACAATGCTTACAACTTTACTTCCTAAAACAATCGTCTTACTTGTGAATTCTCAAAATATTTAGACGTTATATAACTATATAAGCCTTACTACTTAATAATATAAAAGAGATACTTACAAGAAGATTAACTAACAGACAACTAAAGATACTTATTACACATTAGCTTTCAATTGTAGCAAAACTTTGTCAAAAAATAATGTCAAAAGCTCAAACTTAAATGCTGCGAGACCTATTGCATTGTAAATGCTTGTTTTAAGTCAGTGAGCCATTAATAGTTTTACTGGTCTCCGTTTATTTTAAAAAAATGTTTAGGTTCAAGCCTGCGAGAGCATGCGCTAGCGCATGTGTCTCACTTGTGAGACACTATTTCGTAGAAAAAGACCTGGGAGCTTGCCTGTTACTTACCATTTATTGGGATGCATGGCATTCTTCTTAACAGCCAAGTAATTGGTCACTGTAGACTAAGCATAATTTCCGTTCCTTTCTGTGGAACAGGGACCACGCACTGATTGAATCAACTTAAGTAGTGCCTGTCAGCTGCTCCAGACGTGATTAAGAAACCATTTAGTTCTTTTTAACTTGTAGTACTCTGCAACCAACAGACTCAGAGTGTGAACCCATGTATAAAGGAGCTAATGTGAACAGTTCTGTAGTTTAAACAGGGTTATTGGCAAGCCACTGAGCTGGATCAGCATTTTCAAAGTCGTTCAGCAAATCATTTTTTGAAGATTAGTGTGACTGGCAAAAACATGGCAAGCAGGACAAACAAACCTGCAAAGTTTAATTTTCCATAGTTAACTTTCTTCCATTGTGCTAAGTCTTTTTTTCTCACTTTGCAGCCTCATGTTTTGATTTGTTTTTACAGTGGGCACTGTCCTAAAAAAAATGATGTTTATCTTGTTTTAAATATTGCAAAGCAACGTTGTTTCTCTCTTATGTGTAATTTACAAAATGATCCCTTCAACAAACAATTGTTCAGTACACCTCAATCGGCCCCATTCCAATCCACTCAATCAACTCAATCCACACCAATCCTCCACCCTAATACAATTCACCCAACTTCATTCCACCTCACCTCACTTAAATCCACCCCACTGCAATCCACCTCACTCCAATACAATCAACCCTGCTCCAATCAAATCCACCCCACCCCACTCCACTCCAATCCACCCCACTCCAATCCACTCCACTACAATCCAGTCCAATCCAATCCAATCCAATCCAATCCACTCCAACCCACCCCACTCCTATCTAATCCAATCCTCCCCACTCCCATCCGCCCCACACCCCAGGTCTACCCCACAACAATCAACACCAGTGCAATTCACCATACTTCAATTAACCCCAATCCAATCCACCCCACTCCAATTCTATCAACCCCACTCCAATCCAATCCACCCCACTCCAATCCTATCCACCCCACCCCACCCCACCCCACTCCAATCCAATCCACCACACTCAATCCACTTTACTCCAATCCAATCCAATCCAATCCATTCCACTCCAATCCACTCCAACCCACCCCACTCCAATCCAATCAACCCACCCCACTCCAATCCAATCCACCCCACCCCACTCCACTCCAATCCACCCCACTCCAATCCACTCCACTACAATCCAATCCAATCCAATCCAATCCACTCCAACCCACCCCACTCCTATCTAATCCAATCCACCCCACTCCAATCCGCCAACTCCAATCCATTCTAGCCCAATCCAATCCACCCTAATCCAATCCAGTCCACCGCAATTCAATCCATCCTACTCCATTCCAATACACCCCACTCCAATCCACCCCACTCCAATCCACCCCACTCCAACCCAATCTACCCCTCTTCAATCCAATCCATCCCACTCTAATTCACCACAATCCACCCCTTTCCAATCAATCCGCTCCACTGCAATCAATCCAATCCACTCCAATCCATCCACTCCAGTCTAATCCACCCCTCTCCAGTCCAATCCACCCCTCTCCAGTCCAATCCACCCAACTCCAATACAATCTCATCCAATCCACCTCATTTAAATCCACCCCACTCTAATCCAATCTACCCTAATCCAACCTACTGCACTCCAATCCAATTAACCCCAATCCAACCAAACCCACTCCACTCCAATCTATCCCATGTCACTCCAGTTCACAGTGTACCAATTAAACCCAATCCACTCCAATCCATCCCTCTCCGGTGCACCCCACTCCAATTCAATCCACCCTACTTCAAAAAACCCACCACACTCCAGTCCAATCCACTGCATCCAATCCACACAACACCACTCCAATCCAATCCACCCTACCCCCTTCCAATCCACCCCACCCTAAAGTACCCAACTCTAATCCACCCCACCCCAATCCAATTCACCCTACTCTACTCCAATTCTCCCCACTCCAATCCACCCAACTCCAATTCAATCCACCCTACACCAAATCAATTCACCCCACTCCATTCCACCCCACCCCACCCAATCCACCCCACCCTACCCCAATTCAGTTGACCCCACTCCAATCCAATCCAATCCACCCCACTCCACTCTACCTCACTCTACCCCATTCCAATCCATCCCACTGTACCTCAATCCAATCCACCCCACTCCATCTCAATCCAACATAACCCACTCCACGGGTCCCCACTCTGCGCTAGTCCACTCTATGACTTTCTACATTACTGCACTCTATCACACTCTCCACTACTGAACCACATACCTCTACTTCTCCCTACTCCACTCTATGACATTCTACTTCCCCTACTTCACTCTTCGCCACTCTACTCCCCCCAACTCTGCTCAAGGGCACTCTACTCCCCCTACTACACTCAAGGACATTCTACTTTTCTCTAATACATTCTATGACACTCCAGGCCACTATCTTTAACCATGCTGAACAGCAGCCACACTGGTGTACAACATGGCTAAAACGCATTACTAACGCCAAAACCTCTTGCACAGACACAACCTTTTGGCTTTGCTAATACTTGTTGTTCACTGCAACAATCATCTGGGCTACCTCACTCCTCTTCCACGAGCCGAGTGGTCGCTCCCAGGGTCCCTGCTGACTGCTGGTATCGTAGCGCTGAACTGCTGTTCACATTGCCTTGCATTTCCACGTGTTGTTTACAGGCTTAGCGCTTTGCTGTAGCAGCGCTTTGTGCATTATTTCGGTGCTGTTTAGATTTGTATCATAGCGCTGAACTGCTGTTCACATAGCCTTGCATTTCCAAGTGTTGTTTACAGGCTTAGCGCTTTGCTGTAGTAGCGCTTTGTGCATTATTTCTGTGCTGTTTAGATTTGCTTAAACGCACTTGCCGCTAGCGCTCCGCTGTGCCCCCCCCCTCCGCCTCCATTTTGTTTGTTGTGCTAGCCCTCGTGTGCCCGCCCCGCCTCCCAGCTGAGACGCCCTCCCACTGTCCTGAAATAGCGCTCTCCTCCCTTCAGGCGCCGTGACTCACTCCTCTTCCACGAGCTGAGTGGTCGCTCCCAGGGTCCCTGCTGACTGCTGGTATCGTAGCGCTGAACTGCTGTTCACATTGCCTTGCATTTCCACGTGTTGTTTACAGGCTTAGCGCTTTGCTGTAGCAGCGCTTTGTGCATTATTTCTGTGCTGTTTAGATTTGTATCGTAGCGCTGAACTGCTGTTCACATAGCCTTGCATTTCCACGTGTTGTTTACAGGCTTAGCGCTTTGCTGTAGTAGCGCTTTGTGCATTATTTCTGTGCTGTTTAGATTTGCTTAAACGCGCTTGCCGCTAGCGCTCCGCTGTGCCCCCCCCTCCGCCTCCATTTTGTTTGTTGTGCTAGCCCTCGTGTGCCCGCCCCGCCTCCCAGCTGAGACGCCCTCGCCCCTCCCCCTCCACCATCCATATATGACAGTTACTCCAGCGCGCAGCGTCCACGCGCAGCGACCGCGCCCAACCCGCGCCGAAGGTGCGCCAAAGGTAAGCCCGTCTACGCCCGTCCGCGCCAAGCCTGCGCCCAGCGCCAGACCCCCTGGCCCCCGTCCCTCCCAGTCCCCCCGCATTACCTACGATGCCGCAACCCTCCTAGCCCTAAACCCCGGTCGCGCTCCCAACTGCGTCCAAGCCGCTCCTGGGCACACCCATGGACTTTTCTCCTGCTTCTCCTGCAAATTCATCGGCACCGACAACATCTCCGCTACGACCACACCACAGATTCCCGACCCCAACCACCTACAATGCATCCTTCTCAACACCCGATCAGTCCACAGGCACGCCATTGACCTATGGAACCTACTAGACACCATTTCTCCGGACATCGCCTTCCTTACGGAAACATGGATGAATGCTTCCTCCGCACCAGACATCACCATTGCCATCCCCGAAGACTATAAGATCACACGCAAGGACCGCACCAGCCACACAGGAGGAGGAATCGCTATCGTCCATAAGAAATCAATCCGCATCTCAACCAGCTCTGACGCCAACCTCGCCAACTCCGAACACCTTCACTTCCAGATCCACATCGACCCCAAGACCACACTCAGAGGCACCCTCCTCTACAGACCACCAGGACCCCGCGCAAAATTTAGTGAAGACATCACGGACTTCATCACTCCTCACGCGCTCCCCTCCAAAGACTACATCCTTCTGGGAGACCTCAACTTTCACCTCGAAAAGATCAACGACCACAACACCGCCACCCTCGTGGACAACCTTGCCAACCTCGGACTTAAACAACTTGTCACTTCCCCCACCCACATCGCAGGTCACACACTCGACCCCATCTTCACCTCCAGCAACCATATCTCCTTCAGCCACACTACGGACCTCCTCTGGACCGACCACAGCTGCGTTCACTTCACCTACAACAAGCCGAAACCCATCAACCACTCCCAACCTACCCTGCAAAGAAACTGGAACAAAATCACCACGGACCAAATCTCCGCATCGCTCCTTCGAAACTCCCCAGCCCTCTCTTCTAACACCAACGAAGCCGCCGCCAACCTCACCCTATGGTTATCCAACACCGCCGACACCTTAGCACCACTGAAAAAACGTCAAAGCAAACCTGGCAGCAAGAAAGCCTCATGGTTCAACGATGATCTCAAGAAGTCCAAGAAACTCTGCCGCTCCCTTGAAAAGACCTGGAAAAAAGACCCAACCACCAGCACCAAGGACGCCTTCAAAAGCGCCACTCGCACTCACCACCAACTGATCCGAAAAGCCAAGAAAACAGCATTCAAGGATCGACTTGACAACAACGCCCACAACAGCAAGGAACTTTTCAACATCGTCAAGGAATTTTCCAATCCCTCGGCCAACTCCAACGACATCACCCCCTCTCAAACCCTCTGCGACTCCCTAGCCTCTTTTTTCCACAACAAGATTGCAGACATCCACAACAGCTTTGACAACCAACCCGGAAACCAACCCACCCTACCATCTGCTAACCATCTTCCCCCCGTGAACACCCTTAACGCCTGGAACCCAATCTCCACTGAGGACACCATCCGCCTGATGAATTCCATCCACTCAGGATCCCCCACAGACCCATGCCCTCACCACATCTTCAACAAAGCAGACTCCGTCATAGCACCGCACCTCCGAAACGTCATTAACTGCTCCTTCAACTCCGCTACCTTCCCAGAAGACTGGAAACACGCTGAACTCACCGCCCTTCTGAAAAAACCAACAGCGGACCCCACCGAACTCAAAAATTACCGCCCCATCTCGCTTCTTCCTTTCCCGGCCAAAGTCATCGAGAAAGCCGTCAACAACCAGCTCGCCGCCTTCCTCGAAGCCAACAAATCCCTCGACCCCTCACAATCTGGCTTCCGAGCAAAACACAGCACTGAGACCGCCCTCATCGCAGCAACAGACGACATTCGAACTCTACTGGACAATGGAGACACAGTCGCCCTCATCCTCCTCGACCTCTCTGCAGCATTCGATACAGTCTGCCACAGCACCCTTCTACAGCGCCTCAGAAACATTGGAATACAAGGAAAAGCACTTGAATGGATCACCTCGTTCCTCACCGGAAGAACCCAGAGAGTCCGCCTTCCACCATTCAAGTCAGAGGCCACGGAAGTCATATGCGGTGTACCACAAGGATCCTCACTTAGCCCCACCCTTTTCAACGTATACATGAGCCCCCTCGCGGCCATCGCCCGCCAACACAACCTCAACATCATCTCTTACGCGGATGACACTCAACTAATACTTTCTCTCACCAATGACCCCAGCACCGCCAAAACTAACCTTCACGAAGGAATGAAAGAAGTTGCCGAATGGATGAAACAAAGCCGTCTGAAACTGAACTCAGACAAAACAGAAGTCCTCATCTTAGGTACATCCCCCTCTGCTTGGGACGACTCCTGGTGGCCGGAAGCCCTCGTAAAAGCACCCATCCCGACAGACCACGCACGGAAACTTGGCGTCATCCTGGATTCTTCACTATCAATGAACAGACAAGTCAACGCCGTATCCTCTTCCTGCTTCAACATTCTTCGCATGCTCAGAAAAACATTTCGCTGGATCCCCTCCGAAACAAGGAAAACAGTCACCCACGCTCTGGTCACGAGCCGACTGGACTACGGAAACACACTCTACGCAGGTACCACCGCTAAACTCCAGAAGAAACTCCAACGAATCCAAAACGCCTCAGCCAGGCTCATACTAGACATCCCACGCAACGAACACATCTCTGGTCACCTTAAAGACCTCCACTGGCTACCCGTCAATAAGAGGATCACTTTCCGACTGCTTACCCACGCACACAAATCTCTCTACGACATCGGACCAGATTGCCTCAACTCTCGACTGTCCTTCTACACCCCCTCCCGCCAACTACGTTCTTCCAGCCAAGCCCTCGCCACTGTCCCCCGCATCAACAAGACCACCATGGGAGGCAGATCCTTTTCATACCTGGCTGCTAAAACATGGAACTCACTCCCCGCTTACCTTCGCCTCACCCAGAACCACCTAGCGTTCAGAAAGCAACTTAAAACGTGGATATTTGACAAATAATCCTCCTCCCCTTCCTAAGCGCCTTGAAACCCTCTGGGTATGTAGTGCGCTATACAAATTTTATGACTTGACTTGACTTGACTAAGGTGTTCTGGGGGTA